>NC_083431.1:2806194-2809806 GCF_020745735.1 Hemiscyllium ocellatum | reverse complement strand
TGACTAAATTAAAACGTCTGATTATGACTTTTTCATTAATACCATAGCTTTTTCATTTTTTTTTTAAAGAACACCCTGATGGTTTATTGGTAAAGGCAACACCAGTGTCAACTTGGTTCAGTTGAGAGAATTGTAACCAGATAGAACAATGTCAGTTTACATAGTGCTGCAGACCTGAGAACCTGCTATGGGCAAACACTCCGTGATATGGTTGGAAATACCATCACCTGAATGAGACTCTGAAGGAAGGGGTTATCCTTGGCCAAATGGTATTATAAAAGGAGGCATTCCCGAAATCTGAACCACAATTCCTCTAAGTGACCAAGAAGTGGTCACTGATTTGCTCAAGATGTTTATTTGCCAGTGACACTTTATATATCTGAATGGTTATGAATAGGGAGAAAGAAATCTGCAACAAGATCCAGTGTCCTCATAGACCAATTGCTGAATATAAGCAAGTTCACTAAATCGTCACCGTTTGCCTTCATATCAAGTGTAATCGATTATAGGAGCAGCTTGTCTTGCTGCAATTATACATGGCTTTGGTGAGACCACACCTGGAAAGTTGTGTGCAGTTTTGGTCTCATCTGAGGGAAGATAACCGTGCTATAGAAGGTGAATTAGTTAGGATTATATTCACTACAGTTCAGTTTGGAGGATCTCAGAAACCTCAAATTCTAACCAGGCTAGGTGGAGGAAGTATGTTCTCAAATGATGGGAGAGTCTTGAACTTAGAGTTGTAGTCTAAGCATATCAGTAATCCATTTAGGACATGGATGGAAAAAATTGAGTTGTGAGCTTGTAGAATTTATTACTGCAGAAAGCAGTCATGGTCAAAATATTGTATGATTTCAAGGAGTTGGATATAGCACTTGAGGTTAAAGGAATCAAAGAATATAGGGGAAAAAACAGAACAGGCTATCAAGTTGGATGATCAACCAATGAATGGAACCAACTTTGAAATTCCATCATGTACTTATTTAGCTGAACCTAGTTCGAGGCTGCTTCCATGCACCCTATGGCAACGTAGCTTTCTGACTGTGACCATTGCTTTATGACTCTAGGAAGTGCAGCATATGGACTTAAATGACTCAGGATCAGGCCTTTAGAGAACAATGAATCAAAAGGATGTGGCTGCTTGTCTACCAATGTATAAGTAAATAAGCATTTTTAAAACTCTTTAAAACTCTACAGTTGTAAGGTTCCATGCCATCCACGAAACACATCCAGTCAAGTATTCCAAAGAACACTTGTATTCCAAAGCACCAACTAATTCAATGACAGGAATTAAAATTGCAGAGGTCTCACCCACAACAGTGAGCAGCACAGCAGAAGCTGTCTTAGTCATACAGCTATTGTTACGTTTCAATGCGTTGAGAATCTGCCAATCAACGTTCACACCTTCCAAATGTCCTCGGATGAGGACAACTGGACTGGTAAAATGCATGGAGCATAATCAGAACAAAGAAAATGAGCAGACAAATAGGACTGGAATGTTATAACAGCCATTAAATTAAAGAGCCTATATTAAACATTAGAAAGATCTATACTGGCTGGTTCAAAGAGGTACTCAAGAAATTCTTTCACAAGAATTTAACATTCCATTTCATGTTTCAACCTCAGTTACACTGTTGAAACAACAGCTGGTTCATGGACCAACAAACAGGGTTAATTACAGAGTTCATATACTTCATCTTCCTGATGTGTATGAAAATGTCATTATGCAATACTAATATTTTTAACTACTGAATATTCCAAAATGTAAAATTTTCAAAAACAGACCGACAGCAATATCCCAGTGACAGCTTTATTGCTACTGTAGATTAAAAAAAGACATGGGAGACTTGTTTAAATCAGTTTTATTTGTTGCAGAAATGAGTTTACCATACAATTGTCCTAGTTCTGTTTCCGATCATTTCACACAGATTATTCAACCTAGATCTATGACAACTATTTACAGGAAACATTTTTGTGCCAGAAACGAACTGCAGGCTGTCTGACAGTGGAAGTAAGGCCTGAATTTAGTTTGGAAGATCAGCAAGAAAAAGTGCAAAAATGCCCCACAGTTAGAGGATTTCTGCTCGGGGAAAAAAGCCACTCATTCTGTTAAAAAGATAAAAGTTTAAACACGTTCATAGGTAAAGACATCCTTTAGTCCTGAATACACAATAAGATCATATCTAAAGTATGACAATCTTATTAGTCTAGTCAGCACAATGCACCAAGATGGGAAGTACTTAACTGTTTAGATATACATTCTGATGGAATCAGAATATCTTCTAAGAATCTTAAACCAATTCCACCTCCTGACCATTGTACCACAAGCTATCTGGGAAACAGTGGCCTGCTTGGAAGATACATTTGGACTCTCTGCCACTCATGCAGCATAATTAAGTCCGTAATGGCAAAGACTACAGTGCATTTCTACCAACAACCAGCAGACTTAGTGAAAATTTGAGAACAATGCACCTCATCTCCCTCCTTCAGTTTGATTATGTGAATCTAGCTTCATAGTCTGTTAACTCCAACTACAGTCCAGCAGATTTGCACTCAAAATGAAGTTACAAGGCAAAGGTCTTGTCACTTTTTATAAAAGATCCCACCCATAGCTAATTTTAAAATTGCAATATACCATGCAGATACAGCAAAAGTTTAAAACGTCACATCATAAATGCAGGAAATAAGCAATTAAAATCTCCATGATACATACGAAGAAACAGCCCCTCCCTCCAAAAAAAAACCTAGTCACATACCAGACAAATTATCTGATGAGTTTATCAAATTTATAGTAATTAGTTAGCTGAAGGGACCTGAATTTAAAATGTCAAGAACTGCACACCTTTCCTCAATTATTAACAGACCAGATAACCACTTTAGACAAGTAAAATGATTCTTATTGTGAGCAATGGAGATGGTGAACAGCATCAAAAATAATATCCTATTTGCATAATAGCCTAAATGTAGCTTAATGTTAAATTGGAAAAACGATTTTAATAACTCCTGACCCCACGTCCAAGATTTGCAACTGCAGAACAGACTTTTCAATAGGCTGCAATCACCAAAATAAATAGCCCACAAAACCTTGAGATAAAAATCCCAGAGACCCTGATAAGGGACAAAAAACCTTCTGCAGAAACTGGATTTGAAAAAAAGCATTTCTGGCCTCCACCCCGCCTTATTTCTCAGCATGCGTGCGCCAAGGGTGACCTGCAGCTTCCGCCTAGGCAGAACAAGGAAAGGATCGTCCTTAATCCCATTGTGTAGTTTAATTCTTACATTATACACAAATTAAATATCCCAATTTATTTCCAACCAAAATTCTAATTTACTTGAGGCATAGATAAGAATTAAAATGGAGGTTTCACCCATTCTCTGGACGCTAAACCTTCAGATCTACATTCCACCACATTCATTTTCTAAGTTAAAATCAGTGGTATTCGGTAGGGAGGTGAAAAGACATATCGCCATTCATTAACCCGTCTCTCTCTCTCTCTTCCTGCCCAAGCATTGAGGAAGCAGCTCAATACTGTTCTACAAATCGGTGCTTTTTCTTTAGTTGGTGGGTTGGATGGAGATAGGCAGGGGGGTGGGGGGAGGAAGAGAGGCGGGGGG
>NC_083431.1:2753393-2806094 GCF_020745735.1 Hemiscyllium ocellatum | reverse complement strand
TGTGAGAGACTCTCCCATTCCTGTTGACGTTGCTGTGGTTGGTCGCTGAGCTGCTGCTGTTATTGTTTGGAAAGTGCAGTCGGAGAGAGAGGGGGATGTGAGAGAGAGAGACAGACAGAGAGCAGAGAGAGTGAGGAATGAGAGAGGGAGAGCAGGGTGAGTGAGAGAGAGAGAGAGGGGAGCGACCCGGAGCCGGAGCTGGCCTTGAGCGGACCCCAGCAGCTGCTGCCATCGGGATCGGGATCGGGAGGGAGCGGCCGGGATGAAGTTCCGTAGCGGCCGTGCTGGGGTAAGGACTCGGGGCAGTGGGGCCTGGGCTCCGGTCGGGGCTGGAGAGCTGAGGTTTACTGGGACATTTCCCGCAGTGAACAGAAATGCTGACAATTGGTAACGTGCCCCTTTAGTTAAATGTGTCTGATCAGGTTCCTGAGGGGTCCCTGTCATTCCCAAGTTCCTGAACAGCTGCATGAACTGACCAAGTTTAATGTTGCTTTTAAACCGTCGTTGTGTCTGAGATGTGTTTATTCTGTTGACAGACGTGGTGAGTTTTGCAGGTCTGTGTTGGAATGCTTCCAGCCACTCGGTTATGTTTGCAGAACAAATCTTGGATCTGGAACTAGATCAGGTATACAGTATAAGGAGGCTGGCATCAAAGCTGTGAAGTTAAATTTCACTGCTTAAAGGACATTGCTTCAAATTCCTTCTCTTGCCATTTTAAGCCTGGAGTACAAAATACATTTCTGTTCAAGACAAATATTGGCAGCTCATCAATTTAGCTTCTGAATCTATAACAGTTCATCAGGTTGGATATCAAACCTGCTTTACATCAGGAACTATTGGATTCTAAGTAGCCCCTGCCTAAAAAAATACACTCCTCTGTTTCATTTCTTTATTTCTCCAGGATATTGACATTCCTAGTGAGGGCAGCATTTATTTCCCTTTGAGAAGTTGGTGGTCTTCCAGAACTCTTTCAGCCTTGATTCACTGCTGAAGAAATGACTTGTCGATGTAGGGTTAACGTTATTGATTCTGGACGTGAGTTCAAATCCTATCGAGGCAGCTGAGAGAATTTAAATTCAATTAATGAAATAAACAATCTGGAAAGTAAAGCCAGTCTCAGTGACAGTGATCATGAAGTCATCTGGTTGACATAAAAACCCATCTGATTCAGTAACTCCGATGTTGTTCACTCACCTGCGCTGACCGACTTATCACTCCAGTCCGACAGCAAGATGGTTGAGTCTTAACTACCCCCTTGTGGTGAGTGTAGAGGAGGAGGTAGGGGAGTAGTGAGGAGGGGGAGAGGACACTTGTTTACAGGAACACTGACTATTTTAGGAAAACATTTACAGTAGAGTTGGCTAGGAGAAATGGAGCTAAAGATGACTCCGTTACATGGGTTTTTCCTATTATTTGGGAAGTTCACTGTTCGAGGCATTGGGTAAGTGAACATATTACTTGCTTCTGCCTAAGTGTAAGATCAGTCCAAATAAGGTGTCTCTTGGGTTGAAATGCAGTGATTTTAATTGCTGGTGATGAGTCTTGACCCAGCTCTAATGTTGCCAGTTAAGTCTCATTGCCTTCATAACCAGTGTATGGCCTGCCTCATAGCCAGGCTGATCCATTTAATAATGTTCAAATCACCTCTACTCAAATATAGAAAAACATTACTTTTTTTTAAGAAAGGAACTTGGAAGTTTATGCTTTGGTGCTTGATACCTCTGAGTAATTTCGAGTTCCCATACTTTTTCTTTGGAAAGCATGGTTTATTGTAATAAAATCAAAGATGTTGCAGAATAGAAAGAAGCTATGTGTTCAATTTAGCCTGTGCTAATACCAGTCCTTCATGGATTTACGAGCTACAATCCTGTTCCTCTGTTCTTTATATTTCTGGTGCGGTGCTGCTGTTCTATTGACTTGTTCGTATCTGTAAATATATGTGTCTCTCACTCTCTTTTTCTCTCTCCACACTAAACACACTACAGTCCTCCCCCCTCCCCCCAATGAGTGTGCAGTACTGAGTAAGTCAAGTGCAGTCTCTGTGGTTCAGATGTCAAAAAATGATCAATGGAAGGTATAATGCCGAGGTTGACAGGGAGTGACTGTCCACCTCTGTCTCTCTCCTTCTGTCTCTGTGTGCGTGTCTCTCTCTTTCTGGCTGTTGATGTTTTTATGTGTTTGCACCTTTCTCTATACATGTGGATGTCTCGATATCTGTGTAACGGTGTCTATCCGTGTATTTTTGAGCCCGAGAGAGAGCAGGGTTGGTGGGAGAGGCTGTAGTGATTGCAGAGAGAGAGTGGGATGTGTTGTATAGTCCTAAAGAGAGGGGGCAGGATGCATAGTCCCAGAGGGAAGGGTCCAGGCAATCCCTGAGGAGGATTGAGGGCAGATGCTGCTCCCTGGATGTTACAAGTACTGTGCCTGGGTGAGCCTGGCTGATGTAATCCTGGTCAGTTACTGGCTTCCCAAACTCTCACTGTGACTAGATTCCTTCTCTGTTGTTTTTCCTGAAACACAGATGTTAAAGTAGCCTTTTTACAATGCTGGTTTTGTAAACCAGAATATTCCTGCATTGTCACCGGGCCAGCAGATTTTGAGAATACAGTATTTGTGGGAAAGATCCAGAAGTGGCTTAGAACATAACTTTGCATTGACTATGGTCCAGGGAATGGGGTGGGGTCATAGTGGGAGTTTGCTGAAAGTTTACATTGAACATCCACAAGTAATATACAGACAGTAAAAGGGGAATGATTCACTCCTATCTGTTGCTCATGCCTTATGTGCATTTGTCAGTGTCAGCTCCTGTACACGTGTAACACAATAATTTATTCCTAACTAGCTGATGTTCCAGAGCTGGTCCTGATGGATTCAGTGTGTTAATTTGACAGAACCATTGAGAGACATGGCATTAAAAGGCAAGTGTACAATGCAAAGACTTTCATTTCCATAGTGCCTTTACACTCTTTCAGAGTGTCCCAAGTACAGTTAGGGTGAATACAGAAACATTTTATTACTGCACTGTTTTAGGAATCATGAGCCAATTCATATAGAGCAAGCTCCCAAAAACAGCAATGAGATAATGACCAGACCTTATGTCTGAGGGACGTACTTTGTTCGGGCTGTGTCTGGGCCAGCACAGTGGGACAGTGGGCTGGCCATCACTAACTGGTAGGAGAAATATTTTCACAGTTTTCTGAATCTCTTTGTAAAGGCACCTTCAGTGTGTCTGCAGCTCTCGAGCTATCCCTGCACGCCACAGGGTGGACCCAGATGCAGTGAAATGATTGCCACAGGATAAAGCTGTGGCGAGGAGTTTGTGGTTTGTGCAGCTTTGTGACCAGTTCTACTTTTGGAAACATTGAAGCTAAAAGTGACTATCCCACCATTGTGCTGAGACAGCTGGAATCTATAATAAGAAACACAAATTCAGGCCATTCAGCCCTGTCCTGCATTAATGGCCCTGCACCAGTGAGAAAGCTCGAAATAAATCTCCTTCCACCTTCTGTATCTCACTGTATTAGCGTATCCTTCCACCTTCGATATCTCTCTGTATTAGTTTATCCTTCCACCTTCCACCTTCTGTATCTCACTATGTTAGTGTATCATTCTATTCCTGTTTATCTAGTTGCAGCTTCAACATAGCAACAGATTCCCCTTGGCCACTCCCACTCCTATGAGAACAAATTCTACATCCTCCCCACTCTCTCAGGAAAGAGATTCCCATGAATTCTTGGTTGGATTCATTTGTGACTATCTTATATTGATGGCCCTAGTCTTAATCTTTCTGAAAGTCAAAAGAAATATCTCCATGTCTACCCCATAGGCCCCTTTTATAATTTAAAACCACTCTATCAACCCACTCCCCAGCCTTCTCTTGTCTAGTGAAGAGTACTCCAGTTCCTGATGATAATTTTATCCTTTCAGTTCTCGTATAGTTAGAGTCACAGAGATATACAGCACGGAAACTGGCCCTTTGGTCCAATTCGTCCATGCCGACCAGATATCCTAAACTAATCTGGTCCCATTTGCCAGCACTTGGCCTGTTCCCTCTAAACCCTTCTTATGAATCTTTGCTGAACATTATGCAGTACCTTCATTTCTTTTATGTGACATGAGAATCAGAACTGGTTGTAGCACTCTAAGTGTGGTCTAACCAAGATTCTAACAAGTTCAAAATAACTTCTCTATTTTTCAATTCTTTCCCTCTGGGAATGAGTCCTAGTGTTTAACTTAAATTTATGAGCTCTTATTTACCTTCATGATTCAGTGATTATGTCTGTATCTCTCATCCTTGTGCTCTTTTGAGGCCTCTCCAGGCCTGTTTTTTTGACTGTGACTTCCTTATTCCTTCCAAGATGTATCAGTTCATGTTTACTTTATCTCAGTCTTTGAATGTAACTGTCAGATACACTAATACAGCTGCAGATGGTCTTCATGTGTCTGTTCTTTTCTGTTTGATAGTTCTTAGCCCACCAATACTTTGCATTTGTGTGGAGCAAGTACCATCCGGAGTTGTATCTGTGACGGTAAAAGCATTGGGAGGAGATTGGGGTGTGTCAATGTACCATTTTAAAATAACCAGGTAGTGTGTGTGGTTTTACTCCGAGACAGACCTGTGCAGATACAGTGAATATGTTTCTCTGTGACACCACGTCTCCAAGAGTCAAACTCACTGCCAACAGTGTACCCAGTCCCGTGTCTCCTGCTGAAACAGACATCTCCACCTTCCCCTTCGTTGATTCTGAAACCTCCAAAAGAAACCTCTGTCTCTGCTTCGTGCGTGATCCCACTGTCCCTCACCTTACTCACCTTCCTTTCCACATCCCTTCTCTCTATCCCCCCCAACTCCTCTCTCACTCCATCCTCCCCCGCACCCATCTCTACCCATCTCCCCCACCCTTCTCTATTTCCCACACCCCTCTCCCTCTCCGTCCATCTCCCCCGACCTCTCTCCCTCTCTGTCCGTCTCCCCCAACCCTGTTTCTGCCTATTTAGGTGTTCCAGCTGATGGGTGGTTCAGGGAATCTGGCAGAGGGTCAGCACGTGATGAGCTGAATGGTCTTTCCATGCGCTGTCATTCATTCTGCTGACTTTCGAAATCAAACTTGAGTGTGTGCGCCACTCCTGAGTGTTGGAGCTGTCATGATGATAATGTCTCCTTACTGGTTATATATCCAGTTGGCTTTCACCCTCGAATGGACCACAGAGACTCTCAGGCAAGAGGTTCAAAGGAGTCTTTATTCTGTGTGGGAGGAATTGTGGTGCCCAGTCTGTACACAGCATGCTCCCACAGACCCTGAGATGATAACAACCAGCTCATCTGTTTCAGTGATCTGAATGGAGCAAATATGGCCAAGGTCACTGGGGAGAGCTTCACTGCTTTTTTGCCGACCCTTCTACATCCACCGAGAGCTGACGGAACCTGAGCTAAATGCCTCACCTGAACAGACAACACTGGGATACAGCACTGGTGGGGACAGGTCTGTCACTGTATAACACTGGGGTACAGTCCTGGTGGGGACAGGTCTGTCACTGTATAACACTGGAGTACAGCACTGGTGGGGACAGGTCTGTCACTGTATCACAATGGGGGACAGTACTGGTGGGGACAGGTCTGTCACTGTAACACTGGGGGACAGTACTGGTGGGGACGGGTCTGTCCCTGTATAACACTGGGGTACAGTACTGGTGGGGACGGGTCTGTCCCTGTATAACACTGGGGTACAGCACTGGTGGGGACAGGTCTGTCACTGTCACACTGGGGGACAGTACTGGTGGGGACGGGTCTGTCCCTGTATAACACTGGGGTACAGTCCTGGTGGGGACAGGTCTGTCACTGTATAACACTGGAGTACAGCACTGGTGGGGACAGGTCTGTCACTGTATCACAATGGGGGACAGTACTGGTGGGGACAGGTCTGTCACTGTAACACTGGGGGACAGTACTGGTGGGGACGGGTCTGTCCCTGTATAACACTGGGGTACAGTACTGGTGGGGACGGGTCTGTCCCTGTATAACACTGGGGTACAGCACTGGTGGGGACAGGTCTGTCACTGTCACACTGGGGGACAGTACTGGTGGGGACGGGTCTGTCCCTGTATAACACTGGGGTACAGCACTGGTGGGGACAGGTCTGTCACTGTCACACTGGGGGACAGTACTGGTGGGGACGGGTCTGTCCCTGTATAACACTGGGGTACAGTCCTGGTGGGGACAGGTCTGTCACTGTATAACACTGGGGTACAGTCCTGGTGGGGACAGGTCTGTCACTGTAACACTGGGGTACAGTCCTGGTGGGGATAGGTCTGTCACTGTATAACACTGGGGGACAGTACTGGTGGGGACAGGTCTGTCACTGTATAACACTGGAGTACAGTACTGGTGGGAACAGGTCTGTCAGTGTATAACACTGGGGGACAGTACTGGTGGGGACAGGTCTGTCACTGTATAACACTGGGGTATGGTACTGGTGGGGATGGGTCTGTCACTGTATAACACTGGGGTACAGTACTGGTGGGGACAGGTCTGTCAGTGTATAACACTGGGGGACAGGACTGGTGGGGACAGGTCTGTCACTGTAACACTGGGGGACAGTACTGGTGGGGACGGGTCTGTCCCTGTATAACACTGGGGTACAGCACTGGTGGGGACAGGTCTGTCACTGTCACACTGGGGTACAGTACTGGTGGGGACGGGTCTGTCACTGTATAATACTGGGGTACAGTCCTGGTGGGGACAGGTCTGTCACTGTATAACACTGGGGTACTGTACTGGTGGGGACAGGTCTGTCACTGTAACACTGGGGTACAGTCCTGGTGGGGATAGGTCTATCACTGTATAACACTGGGGGACAGTACTGGTGGGGACAGGTCTGTCACTGTATAACACTGGGGTATGGTACTGGTGGGGATGGGTCTGTCACTGTATAACACTGGGGTACAGTACTGGTGGGGATAGGTCTGTCAGTGTATAACACTGGGGGATAGGTCTGTCACTGTGTAAAACTGGGCTACAGTCCTGGTTGGGACAGGTCTGTCACTGTATAACACTGAGGTACAATACTGGTGGGGACAGGTCTGTAACTGTGTAACACTGGGGTACAGTACTGATGGGGACAGGTCTGTCGCTGTATAACACTGGGGTACAGTCCTGGTGGGGACAGGTCTGTAACTGTATAACACTGGGATACAGTACTGATGGGGACAGGTCTGTCGCTGTGTAACACTGGAGTACCGTACAGGTGAGGGCAGGTCTGTCAATGTATAACACGGGGGTACAGGTCTGGTGGGGACAGGTCTGTCATTGTATAACACTGGGATACAGTACTGGTGGGGACAGGTCTGTCACTGTATAATACTTGGGTACGGTACAGGTGAGGGCAGGTCTGTCATAGTATAACACTGGGATACAGTACTGGTGAGGACAGGTATGTCGCTATATAACACTGGGGTACAGTACTGGTGGGGACAGGTCTGTCCCTGTATAACACTGGGGTACAGCACTGGTGGGGATAGGTCTGTCGCTGTATAACACTGGGTACAGTACTGGTGGCGACAGGTCTGTCCCTGTATAACACTGGAGTACAGTACTGGTGGGGTCAGGTCTGTCACTGTATAACACCGGGGTACAGTACTGTGGAGCTGAAAATGTGTTGCTCGTTAAAGTGCAGCAGGTCAGGCAGCATCCAAGGAACAGGAAATTCGACGAGAGCGTGGTGGTTGTGGTAGGTGGTGCCAGGCGGCTGCAGAGTGAGTGGACACTGAGCATTCTGTGGGGGCACAACAATGGCATCAATGAATCCTCATGTACCTGTGGACAGAGTGAGGGCTGACATCCTTCCATGTGACTAACATCAGCAACAGTGACCTCCTGTTTGAGAGATCAGTGTATTCTATTAGAGACACATAGGATACCAACAAAAGCTTATCATGAACCTGTTCAGGCCACTCACTGAGAGGATTGTATCCCACTTTAGGAAAGATGTGAAGGAGTTGGAGAGGGTCAGAAATGATTCCCAGGAAGGGTTCCTGGAATAGGGAAGTGTGCGAAGTTGGACCATTTCCTTTGAGAAGGAGGTCTGACTGAGGTAATCATGGAGGGCTGGCATGAGAGAGAAGCTGTTCCCCGGTACACACGCTGGGAAAGAGAAAATTCTGCTTCACCTGACGAGAGTTTAGGATCTGAAATACGCTGACCAAGAGTGCAGTGGAGACAAGTTCAGGAATAGAGGGATATGGACCATGTGCAGGGATTAGTTTAGAATGGCATCATGGTCAGCACAGCCATGGTGGGCCGAAGGGCCTGTTGCTGTACTGTACTGTGTTCTGTGCACTTCTTTTAAAGTGAAAGTGAAGCTGCCTCTACTCTTTTATTTTAATAAAAAAGGACTGTAAGTAAAGTCTCTTTGACACTGTTTCCCATCAGACACTCTCAGGAGAGAGACAGCACGAGGTTAAAGATGGAGCTAAAGTTCTCTTTAACCTTTTAAACTGCAAGTTTCAAACATTCCCAGGATAGGTTCAGGGTGGAGTTAGATATAGAGGAAAGCTCCCCTGAAGTTTGGAATGCTTTGAGCAGGATTTGGAGCAGTGACCTAAGGGTATCAGTGTAGTGACATTGTGCCTGGCAGTGTGCGCGATGAGCAGAGCGATCAGAGCAGAATCAGGAAGAGGAAGGTGTTATTCCCTGACTGCAGATCAAACCAGGCCACAAGTCCTGACCAGACAAGTTCCCACGACCCTGCCCCCCCCCCCCCCCCCCCCCCCCCCCCCCACCCCCCCCCCCCCCCCCCACCCCCCCCCCGGGTCACCCTCCCCCATGTCACCCTCCCCCATGTCACCCCCTATCTCCCCCCCCGTGTCACCCCCTGTCTCCCCCCCGTCACCCCCCATGTCAGTCACCCCCTGTCTCTCCCCCCCCGTCACCCCCCCCCCCCCCACCATTGTACTCTGCCCCTCCATGTTGAACCCTGCCCCTCTGTGCTGCTGCAGTATTGTCTCCACAAACTGGATTTCTGTGCTTGGCTTAACTCGCAGAGTTTTGTTTGGCTAATTAATTCCCATGTTCTGAGGGGTGTGAGACTTGCTGAACCTCATTTCCATTATCAGAGTCGATGGCTGATTGTTAAAACCCGAGCTAGCTGCTCTGTCTCTCGCAGACGTGGTGACTGTTCAGAAGGTGATTGCAGGAAGTGTTCACTATTCCAGTCTTTATTCAGAGAGAGCTGATGACCAGGCACAATCGCCTAGCAGCTGTGGTATAGAAGACAGAGACACTGAGTTCCCAGCTACCCTCTTCTGATCCACTGTCCTTCCTGATCTTTCCCAGGTTCCTTGTTACGGTGCAGTCACTCCAGGTCCATGACCACTCCTGGAATGCTGCCATCCCTGCTGTACACTCTGATCCTTGTCACACTCCTCACAGGTCAAAATGCCGGAAAGGGATGGGGTTTGTGTTTCGAGAGTAGCCTCAGGATGTCTCTGAGCTGCTGACAGCTGATGTAATACTTCTCCAAATGGCGTTGCTGTTTGCTAGCCTCTGGTTTCCCAGTGTTAACCCGATATTCGTTTAAAAGATTTAAAGTTGGAACAGTTTATTGGACGTGGAGCAGAGGTGTTCTCTAACGAGAGTGTGTCTAGTTTCAGACAGAGTTCTCATAACTGGTCAACATCCCAAAACTCCTTGTCATTGCTGTCTGTGGGATCTTATTGTGTGTTGCTGCATCTCCTGCATAACAACAGTGACATAATTTCACATCGTATCTCATTGACTGTTGAAAACTCTGGGACATCCTGAGACTGAGAGAGGTGCGATTGACATGTAAGGTTGATTTTTCTCTCCATTTTAATCTCTGAAAGTCAGGGATCAGGCAGTAGAGCAGAGCAGTTTAAGAGCCGGCTGTCTGCTGTAGTTCTGTATGTTTTGTTAACAGGGCTTGATGTGGGTTAGTGTTGTTACTTGCTGCTTTGTACCTGTTGAATGTCGAGTCTGCAGGTTCACCTGTTTTTTTTTACTAACTCAGTGTCTTGTTCTTTTCCTGATGTGTTCACTCAGTAGCATTTCAGCTGCTTCCATAGATTCCCTACAGTGTGGAAACAGGCCATTTGGCCCAACAAGTCCACACTGACCCTCTGAAGAGTAACCCACCCAGATCCATTCCTCTACCCTATTATTCTACATTTACCCCTGACTAATGCACCTAACATTACGGGCAATTTAGCACGGCCAATTCATCTAACCCCCACATCTTTGGACTGTGCGAGGAAACTGGAGCACCCGGAGGGAACCCAAGCAGACACGGGGAGAACGTGCAAACTCCACACAGACAGTCGCCCGAGGCTGGGATTGAACCCAAGACCCTGGTGCTGTGAGGCAGCAGTGCTAACTACTGAGCACTGTGCTACTTTGTCCTGGCTCTCTTCTTTACCTCCAAACTCCATCCTCCCTCTCTGCAGCACCCGTTAATCCAGGAGCAGAAATCCCAGTGCTCCTTTCCCTCTCCTCATCAGCATTTCCTCAAATTCAGTGGCTAGGTTGAGCATGTATTTTGATTTAATATGAGATAGTTTCCAATGAAAACTTACTCCTCACTTCCTCCTTGTTATTCACACTCTAGCTGTTTGATGTGTAAATCAAATTGACTGTGGTCACATGATTTGTTTGAGTCTGAAGCCAAGAGTGTTGTTGTAAACGATGGCCTCACTCGGACACCTTGTCTCGAAATTCCCTGATCCAGCATGGTGGGCTTCCCAGACGATCTGCCTCCATCTCTCTGTATCAAAGTGCTGGGTGTCCCTCCCTAACCCCCTGGAGCTGGGCCACAGCAACTCACCACCACCTTCTCAAGGTTAGATTAGGACGAGCAGGAATTGCTGGTACTGCCCCACCCACACCCACACCCACACCCACACCCACACCCACACCCCCACCCCACCCACACCCACACCCACACCCCCACCCCCACCCCCACCCACACCCCCACCCACACCCACACCCACACCCCCACCCACACCCCCACCCACACCCACACCCACACCCCCACCCCCACCCACACCCACACCCACACCCACACCCACACCCCCACCCACACCCCCACCCCCACCCCCACCCCACCCACACCCACACCCCCACCCACACCCACACCCACACCCACACCCCCACCCACACCCACACCCCCACCCCCACCCACACCCACACCCCCACCCACACCCACACCCCCACCCACACCCACACCCACACCCCCACCCCCACCCACACCCCCACCCCCACCCACACCCACACCCACACCCACACCCACACCCACACCCCCACCCACACCCACACCCACACCCCCACCCACACCCACACCCACACCCACACCCACACCCACACCCCCACCCCCACCCACACCCACACCCCCACCCACACCCACACCCACACCCACACCCCCACCCCCACCCCCACCCACACCCCCACCCACACCCCCACCCACACCCACACCCACACCCCCACCCACACCCCCACCCCCACCCCCACCCACACCCACACCCACACCCACACCCACACCCACACCCACACCCACACCCCCACCCACACCCACACCCACACCCACATCCTGAGAGGGAATTTAAAAAGAAGCCTGATTTGAAGCCATTCCTGACCCCCCCCCCAACTCTCTCTCTTCCCCCTCCTCCTTTCCATTCTCTCTCTCTCTCTCTCTCTCTCTCTGTCACTCTCACTCTCTCTCCCCTCCCCCATTAACTTTTTCTCCTTGCCCCCATCCTGGGTTTGAATCAAATCCAATAACCCTTCTGAAGAAGGACCCGAAACATTAACTCTGCTTGTCTGTCTCCATGGGGGCTGCCAGACTCACTGAGTTTTGCCAGCAATTTCTGGTTTTGTTTCACTATCTGTTTTGGTTATTAGCAGAGGATGATTTGTTTTTGCCCCAGTGTAGTCTCCTGTCAATCATGCGATATATCCGTGGTCAGTTGTAATCAGAGATTTCTGCCTTTTTTGCTGCCAGTTCTGTTTCGCTTGGTTTCTCCCAGTCTGCTGGCCCGAGGGTGGTGTTCACATTCGTCCACATTCCTCTGGGGCCTCAGTTACTGTTAATATCAGATCTCACTCTCTCTCTCTCATACACACCCACACGTGCTTGCTTGCTCTCACTCTTGTACAATTATCGTATACCCTGCACAGTTGTGTTCTCTCTCTAATGCACACACGCACACACTCACTGTCACACTCAAACTCATGGTCTCTGTTTCCCTCCCTCTCACACGCCCACACAGACAGAGTCAGCGCACTCTGCCATTGAGAAATGGTCATGGATCAGCTGAGAATGGATGATGTAGTGGGCAGGATTTCCTGTTTCTGCTAGCCAGCTGCTCCCAGGTGATGTGGCAGTACTGACAGGAGAGTCATTGCCATGCTCCCCCCACAGTCTGCGTTGTGTCGAATGATGAACAGTGTGCTTGTGAATCACTCCTTGAATTTTCTCTTTTTTTTTGACTTGGAAAGGAACCTTTAAACAGAATTATAGGATGGTTCCAGTAGTGGAAAATGCCAGCCAGTTTCTTGGATAGATCTATGAAAGAGCTATCTGTTTAGTTCCGCTCTTGCCCCAACCCACCTTCCTTCCCCAATCCCCCTCCCTCATGAACACTCCTCCCCACCCCCACCCCCACCCACTGTGAAGAGGCTTGGAGGAAAGAGCTGGATGTGGAGGGTTGCTTGGACAGTTGTGAGAGTTTGGAGCAGAGTGGAGAGGAGCAGCTACCCCGAGGAACGAACACACAGTACTGGGGGAGGTGACCAAACTGGCTGCATGCAGTTTAGCATTTGAAGAGGAAAAAGACGGAAGAGGGAGAATGAAAGAAAGATCAAGGGAAAAGCAGGAGAAAATATTAATGTTGGAGAGTTTGGAAATTGAAGAGACGAATTGGCAGATCCAGAGACTGGCTCAGGACCGAGGAACATAGAGATGCTGTGAGCATCTGGGCAGGTCACCTGATGGTTCATGTCCTTGTAAAGTCTGTTATTGCTCTTTGTCACATCAGGTAGCACGGTGGCTCAGTGGTTAGCACTACTGCTTCACAGCACCAGAGTCCCAGGTTCAATTCCAGTCTCAGGCGACTGTCTGTGTGGAGTTTGCACATTTTCCCAGTGTCTGTGTGGGTTTCCTCCAGGTGCTCCGGTTTCCTCCCACAATCTAAAGATGTGCAGGTCAGGTGGATTTGCCGTGCTGAATTGCTCATAGTGTGAGGTACATTAGGCGAGGTAAATGTAGGGTAGGGGAATGAGTCTGGGTTGCTCCTTGGAGGGTCAGTGTGGACATGGTGGACCGAATGGCCTGTTTCCATACTGTAGGGAATCTAATCTAATCTAATTTCAGAGTTTCATATCATCTCCAAACTTTGAACTTGTGCTGTATACACCCACGCCCTGGCTGAGATGAGTAATGACAGTACAGCATTCTGGGAATTATTCCCACTCCGAGAATCTGGGACACTCCCCTGCCCCCACCCGGAGCAGGGGCTGCGGATTCCACAGGAGGTTATCTGGCAAAGGGCCAGTCTCATGAGCTGTGGTCAAATGTTTCACTCTACTTCAGTCTGGAGTCTCTGTGAACAGTGGCTATGCTTACACAGGAGGGAAATGCTCTGTTACGCTCTGTAGTTATTTTTGTGCATTACTTCAGAGAGGGACTGTACCCACCCCTCACCCCACTGCAAACTCTTGATTTCCCTTCCAGAGCTGTCATGGGTTTCGCTTGGTAACAATTGCACAAAATTATACAGAACCTTTAAGTTCAGTAACACTCCCATGTATTGTCAGATGAAGCATTCAGACACATTGAGACAAATGATCAAAATCTGTTTTGAGGAATCAATTTGAAGGAGTATCTTAAATAGGAAATGTTGGAGAGTATCAGGGAGGCAATTCCAGAGCTTTAGACAGGAATCCGACCCAGATTTGAAGACAAAATTTCCTCTCATTTAGAATGAGTTCAAAGGCTATGTTATAGAACAAACAAAGAAAATTTACAGCCCAGGAACAGGCCCTTCGGCCCTCCAAGTCTGAGCCGATCCAAAATCATTGTCTAAACCTGTCACCCAATTCCTAAGCAACTGTATCCCTCTGCTCCCCACCTACTCATGCATCTGTCCAGACACATCTTAAATGAATCTACTGTGCCTGCCTCTACCACCTCTGCTGGTAACACATTCCAGACACCTACCACTCTCTGTATGAAGTACTTGCCGCGTGAATCCTCCTTAAACCTGTCACCTCTCACCTTGAAAGGGTGACCTCTCGTTATTGAATCCCTCACCCTGGGAAAAAGCTTATCTCTATCCACCCTGTCTATACCCTTCATGATTTTGTAAACCTCAATCAGGTCCCCCCTCAATCTGCTTTTCTCTAAGGAAAACAATCCTAACCCACTCAGCCTCTCTTCATATCTAGCACCTTCCATGTTATGACACGGGGTAAATCCTCCTGTTTAATTTAAACCAGCAACACAGAAAAGATTTATCCCAAGAACTATTTAAAGTAAAAATTAATAACTTTATTTCTTAAAGTATAATAGAGAATAATTAACCAACAGCCATTTACAACTCCTTCTCCAACTTATCTTTTACTTTCTTTTCTATAATACTAGTCTGATAAAACCCTTGAATAAGATTTACCAAAAATTCAAATTTCAATTCCAGCCGGCTGTCAAATCTTCCCTTTGCACCTTCCTCTGTAGATTTGCTCTCCAGGTTGGTGTCAATGTTTTTCCTCTGTGCAAACTCCTCTAAACAGAGTTTTGACTAGCAGCCTTCATCTGCTGGTCTTTTGGCAGCTTTCTCTCAAATGTTCAATTTTTTCCCAGTCTTATACTCCCAAAACATCAGATTATGTCATTGACTTTTAATATTGTCAACGTACTCAATTCAAACTGTACTGGAGTTTGTTTTTTTTGGGGGGGGGGATATAATTTAAACTGATTGGCCAAAGTCAAATTTGTTTTTGTCTCCAGGCAACCAGCTACCCTCGCTGCTGGACCACATGTTACATTGCATCTTATTCAGAACCCTTGGTGTTGTCAGGTAGTTCTGCTAGTTTCTAACTCTCTTAAAGGTACAGTACACCCACATCTCCATAACAGAGGCTGCACAATACAGGAAGTCTCAGGAACACAGCAGTGAAAGAACTCAGAGGATGATAGCACAGTGGTTAGCACTGCTGCCTCACAGTGCCAGAGACCCGGGTTCAATTCCCGCCTCAGGCGACTGACTGTGTGGAGTTTGCACGTTCTCACCGTGTCTGCGTGGGTTTCCTCTGGGTACTCTGGTTTCCTCCCAAAGTCACAAAGATGTGCGGGTCAGGTGAATTGGCTATGCTAAATTGCCCATAATGTTAGGTAAGGGATAAATGTAGGGATAGGGGTGGGTGGCGGGTCGGTGTGGACTTGTTAGGCTGAAGGGCCTGTTTCCACACTGTAAGTAATCTAATCTAATCCTGTCACAAAGTCACTTTTTTTAAACACTTGGGGGTTTCCTGCTCCCTCAGAGTCAGCGGGATATCTGACACTCCTGCTTATAGCTGTCAGCCAGGCCTCCTGATTGGAAACAGGTGAACAGCCCCAATCGGGGAACTCATATTCTATGAGGCCTATCTGGCTGACCTCGTTACAATCACTACATCCCTCCGCCCGGAATCCCAGGACATAGACTGGTCCTTTCTTTTGTAGATCCTCCTGCTGTGTTTTAGCACCAGGTCAGCCTCTGATACGGGGGGAGTGGGGGTGGGGGTTGGGGGGGTGGGGGTTGGGGGAGTGGGGGTCGGGGGGGGAGGTGCATGTAAGGCACAGGAGCTGGCCCGTTACACCTGGAGTGTCTCAGAAGGAATACATTCTCCTCTTCAGGTGGCAAAGGCATCGAAGCGGCAGCATCCACTGTGTCCATCTCAGATTCCGAGGTATCTTTTTGCAGCTTTCATATGGCCCACAGACTTGTTCAGGAGTCACTCATCTACCGGAACTTTATACATCACTGGACTGGACCTCGCATTGACAGTGCCTGTTACCCATGCGGGGCCATTCCCGTAGTTTCTTCACTAAACTGAAGTAAATTGTCTCTCTCGCTTATTGGAGCCTTATGTCCAGCGTGGGCGTTCCCCTTCACCACCAGCTGTGTCCATTTTTACAGGATCGGATCTTTGTGCCCAAACTCTGTTGTCCGCTGTGACTGGGAGTGTGCCCAGAAAATGTAAAATCATCACGGACTCTTCCACCCAGTGGTGATACCACCCAGTGGGAGGTGGCTCAACACATCTGCATTTGCTACTTGTCCTCCGGCATGGTGTTTGAACTTGTAATTATACACATTTAGTATTAGAGCCTGTTGCTGAATTTGCCTTGAAGCTATGGGTAGACCGCCTTGTCCTCTAAGTAAACCGAGCAGAAGTTTGTTGTTCATTATTATTACAAATGTATGTCCATAAAGGTATTGGTGGAACTTCCTGACTCTAATGCCACCCCAATACCATACAGGGAGGCATCACATGTCTTGGGATCGTAATGTGCCAACACCTCAGAGGATGATTGTTGTTCCTTTATTTCTCTGAAAGCTTTAGCTTGGCTACGTGACCATTTCTAAGGCTGACCCTTTCCAATAGCAGATGGAAGGTGCCGGGATGGGGGTCAGGTGATGTCTGAACTTTTGGTAATAATTCACCAATCCCAGGAAAGACCAACGCTCCGGGAGAGATGTGGAAGCTGGGGCATCTTCGATCGTCCTCACTTTATCTTCCAACGGGTGTAACCCGGTCTTGTCAACTCTGTCGCCCAAGTAGGTCACTTGGGGTGCCTGGAACACACATTTTCCCCTTCTAAGACATGCACCTACCTGGGAGAAATGTCCAAGGATTAATTCTCTAAGTGCTCCTTATTGGTCTTCCCTGATATTAGCCCATTGTCTAGATAAATGGGGACCTGGGGTAGACCTTGTAAAATGTTCTTCATTGTCCGCTGGAAATACCCCAAATGGCAGTCACGTATTTTGGTAAAACCCCTTATGGGTATTAATTGTAACATATTTCTGGGAATCCTCATCTAACCACAGTTGCGAGTAAATGTGACTCATGCCCAGCTTTGTGTATAAATCCTCCAGGCAAGGGATTGGGTAGATCAAAAAGTGGCTTACTGTTTGTTTAAAATTTAAAATCCCCACGAAGGCAAATCAACTCCTTGGGCTTCACAGTCAGTATGACAGGTGCTGCCCATTCCACAACTGGATTCCTTCTCTTTCTAGCCTCCTGGTTTCTGCCTTCAGCAAATGGCACTGGGCAGGCCTTACAGAATCATGGAGTTGTTCCCTGGTTCATATGTAAGGTGGCCGTCACTCCTTTGAGAATCCCTTGATCTTTCTGAAAAACTTCTGGATATTTAATCAGGACCTCACTCAGGCAGCCATTATCTAATTGAAAGATGTTGAGCCAATCAAGATCAATCTCTCACAACCAATTCCACCCAATCAGGCTTCAGCCTGAACCTTCTACTACAATCAGTGGGAACTAAACCAGCTGCTTCTCACGAGAGACCGGAATTGAAGTTGTACCCTCAATCTGTAAGGGTTCCCCGGGATAGGTGCTCCATCTAACCGAGATCTTACCCAAACTCAGGGGTTGGAGTCTAGGGTGAATTTTGTTAAAGGCTGGTTCTGTGATCACTGATACAGCTGCACTGGTATTGAACCTCCATTGGAAGCAGGTGCCTATTTAACCAGGCGTTTATTTTGATTGGTTCTGATCTGGATGTTGCTGAGCAATTGAACTGTTCCAAACCAGATGCGGATGGACTTTCTAGGGTGTTCACTGTCCTAGATACTGGCCAGGGAGGTCTCTTCCTCAATTCGAGTCTAGTGAGTCTCTTCTGTCTCCTGTCAGGAACAACTATAATGGCTTGCTGGCCCAGATCATGAAGAAAGTTTTTACTGGTTGAGGTTTGGCTTAGTTTTGGGGTTTTGCTGTGGTTTGACCGAGAGTCCCTCTGTCCAGGACAACGTGCAATTGTCTTCACTCAAGTCATGTTCCTCAAGCTCAGTTGGACTAGTGAGGGTTTCTACTTCCATCGGAATACCCTACAACTCGTGCTCTACCTGCTAGATTTTCCAATGATGAAGTCAGTTGTAGTGCATGTTTGAAATCTAATCTGGCTTCAGCCAATAGGCACTTTTCCATAGTTACATCATTAATCCAACATATCTTACGGTCCCTCAGCATCTCATTAAGGGGTAAACCAAAGTCATATGCTCTGCCAATTGTCTTAGCAAGTAATCAGGATTTTCAACTAGGTTAAGTAAAACTGAAGCATTTCAGAATTGGAGGAGGCTTGGGGTCATAATATTCCTTAACTAAATCTGTCAACTCTTATCTGGTGTCTCGGGGAAAACGAGGCTTCTAATAACCAGAAAAGCTGTGGGTTTGGAAGTTGTTGGGGGAACTCCTTTACATTTTCCCAAGTATCAGTCTGGGCCAAGTCTTCAGCAGAAGCTCCCCAAGTAACCGCATGATGCCAGAAATACTTACCCCAACTCAAAGGTGACTGTAACGAGCAAATGTCTTCAGGAGTGTACCTTTCTCTTGTCACCACTGAATGACACCACAGAGGCTGGTATTTACACACAGAGAGTCCTTTACACTGGTCCAGCTCCTTCACAGCCGGTTCTGAGTGATTACTGACACTCCTGTTCTATTTTTCTCTGAGTGAAACAGATGTCCTTGCTGTGTGAGATAACTCCGCAGAGACCAGCGTGACACTACTGTTCTTATCTGTCAGCAAGAGCTCCCTGCAATTGGACCAGATCAATCAGGGAACACCTATTCTATGAGGTCTCCCTGGCTGACCCTGTTACAATTGTCATAGATGGGACTCAGTAACTGTGTGGGATGAGATAAGCGAGCTGGTGCAGACACAATGGGGGCTCAGTGATTAGCACTGCTGCCTCACAGCACCAGGGACCTGGGTTCGATTCCACCCTCTGGCGACTATCTGACTGTGTGGAGGTGGCACGTTCTCCCCGTGTCTGTGTGGGTTTCCTTTGGGTGCTCCAGTTTCCTCCCACAGTCAAAATGTGCAGGTCAGGGTGGATTGGCCATGGGAAATGCAGGGTTACAGTAACAGCATCGAACAGAGGGTGGGACGCTCTTTGGAGGGTTGGTGTGGTCTCAATGGGCTGAATGGCCTCTTTCCACACTGTAGAGATTCTATGAACTCCTTTTGACATTGTCTCCCATGTCAGTCATCACCAAAATGACCACCATGTCCTGGAATGAGTGGAGACGGGTGGATTTGTAATTTGCAGGAACTCTGTGAGAGTGAGCAGAGAGTGTGTTTGTTGAAATATTGTGGGAGTGACTGCTGAGTGATAATTTTGTTCTGACCTTCTGCAGGCCCAGGGGAGTGAAGGGATCCGACTGGCGATGGAGAGTGCACTGACGGCCCGAGACCGGGTTGGAGTCCAGGACTTTGTCCTGCTGGAGAATTTCACCAGTGAAGCAGCTTTCATTGAGAACCTCCGCAAACGCTTCAAAGAGAACCTCATATACGTAAGAGCATTGACACTGCACCTCCCCCTGACCCCCCACCCCCGATCCGCCCCCCACCCCCGATCCCCCGATCCCACCCCCGATCGCCCGATCCCACCCCCGATCGCCCCGATCCGCCCCCTTATTCCGCCCCCTTATTCCGCCCCCTTATTCCCCCCTTGACCCCCTCCACAATCACCCCTGACCCTACCCTGATTCCCCGACCCCCTCCCACTATCACCCCCGATCCCCTGACTCCCTCTCCCTGATCCCTTGACCTCTCCCCCTGACCCCACCCTGATTCCCCGACCCTTTCCCACTAAACCCCTCCCTGATTCCCGACCCTTTCCCACTAAACCCTTCCCTGATCCCCTGACCCCCCTCCCACTAAACCCCTCCCTGATCCCCTGACCCCCTCCCACTAAACCCCTCCCTGATCCCCTGACCCCCTCCCACTAAACCCCTCCCTGATCCCCTGACCCCCTCCCACTAAACCCCTCCCTGATCCCCTCTCTCTGACACCCCACCCCGACCAACCTCTCCTCTGACCCCTCCTCACCACCACCACCACCCTCTGCTAACACCGCCCCCTCCCCACCTTGATGAAATGCTTCCTTTGGTTTGAACATGCATGACCGTTTGATTCAATCCTGGCACCATGGACGTTGGGGGCTGCGCCAGTATTTATTGAGAAGCTGGTGTTAACCCACTGCAGTTCATGTGCTGTAGATAGACTCTCAGTGCCATTAGAGCGGTAATTCCTGGATTTTGATCCAGTGACCCTGAAGAAGATGCTGATACAGGCAATCTCGATTATCCTAACAACACAGGTAGGGAGTATTTTGTTCGGATAATCGAATGTTCAGATAATGCAGTTTCCCCAAGCATTGGGACCTTGAGATCTTGTTCGAGTAATCCGAAATTTGGATAATCGATGTTCAGATAATCCAGGTAGTCCTGGAAACTTTTAAGCTGCTATTTAATTGCAGGTTGTTGTTGTTGTGCTGTTGAAATATTGATAAATGGGCTGACTCTGCCCTCTGCTGGTCTCCACACAGACATACATTAGTTCAGTCCTGGTCTCCGTCAATCCATATAACGAACTGGAGATCTACACCAAACAGCACATGGAGAGATACCGAGGAGTCAATTTCTACGAAGTCTCGCCTCACATGTAAGTGCAACCAAGTGGAACAGTGTTCAACAAGTCAGCGGCAAGGAGAGCTGCTGAAATATTTACAGACAATTCAAGCAAATGCTTCCCTTTGCTGTTTCTGGTGTTTAAGAGTGCAAGGGCTTTGATGGGACTGGGATGGTAGAGGAGGGTGTGTGCTATGGCAGGGAGGTGGGAATCCAGTAGGGTGAGGGTGGTATCAGCTTGACCAACAGGAACCCAATGTGTAAATCTATCCCATGTAACTCCAGTCAACTTGTTAACGTGGGCAGTATTCGATTAGGATCCATGTTCCTGGAAGTTGATCCCATCAATAATTTTGAAAGGGGTTTGGATAGGTTTTTCAGGATAAATAATTCACAAAATTATGGACAAAAATGATGATGCTGAACAAAATAGGAGTGCTTTATTGAACGAGGTGCCTTGGGTATGAAGGGCTGTACAGCCTTCTGTGTGATGCAAGAGTTAATGATCAGACTGAGCCATAGGGTCATCAGCACAGAATCAGACCCTTCACCCCAACCAGTCCATGCTGGACACAATCCCAAACTAAACCAGTCCCACCTGCCTGCTCCTGGCCCATATCCCTCTGAACACTTCCTACTGATGTCCTGATCTAAATGTGTTTTAAACATTGTATTGTACCCATACCCAACCCTTCCTCAGCAAGTTCATTCCACATGTGAACTACCCTTTGTGTTAAGAATTTGCCTCTTATGTCCTATTTAAATCTCTTTCCTCTCACCTTATAAATAAACCCCTAGTCTTGAAGTTCCCCATCCTAGGGAAAAGGCAATTGCTATTGACCCTATCTAGACCCCTCATTATTTTAAAAACTTCCATAAGGTCACTCCTCAACCTCCAACACTCCAGTGAAAGTTGTCCCAGCCTTGAGTTATAAACTCAAACTCTCCGTACCCACCAACATCCTGGTAAGCCTCTTCTGAACCTTCTCCAGTTTCATAATATCCTTCCTACAACAGGATGACTATAAGCTGGACACAGTATTCCAGAAGAGGCCTCACCAGTGTCCTGTACAACCTCAACATGACGTCCCAGCTCCTCTACTCAAAGTACTGAGCAATGAAGACAAGCGTGCTAAACACCTTCATAACTAAAAGCCTGGGGTGGATGTTACATCCCGTAGACTGGGCCTTCTGGGTTGTAGTGACAGGACTGTTCCTCTTTCTCACCCCATAGCCCTCCATGAGAGTGCAGTTTTAACTTGGATCAGTCCAAAATGGTATGTAATTATGTTATATTAAAGGGAAAAAGTCTTGCATTGCTGTGGCATTTTTCAAAACCACAGGGTATCCCAAAGGACCTTGCAGCCAGTAAAGTAATTCAGGGGTGTAGGTGCTTTTGTAATGTAGAAAAAGCATCTGCCAACTGCACACAGCAAGATCCCACACACTGTGATGTGATGCCAGTCAGGTGAGGAAAAGCTGTCTGAGTTATGTGCCCATTGTTTCATTTTTCCCTGCTGTCTGTGGGAGCCTGTGGTGGCTGTACTTCCCGAAATTGTGACTGTTTTCAAAAGTACTTTGTTTGTTGTAAAGTGTGCATCCTGAGGTTGTAGAAGGTGCTAAGAAAATGCATGTCTTTGTTCATTTTCATCCAATCACAAGTCGGTGACTTTTCGTTTAACCAATTTAAAGTGAGAGATGGAAGCAAGCCCCTCCACCTACCTCCTGTCGTTGACCTTGTGTGAATTTTTCTGCTTTTCTAACCTCTGTTATTTTTCTGATCCTCAAGGGTCCCCAATGAGTTTGTTATTTCTGTCCATTTTGGAACGTTGCTTGGAGGCGGTGGTTCATTGTGTGTTAGATGGATTCTACAGATTCCAGATTTTTCCAGTGAGACTATTGTTCATTAATTGGAAGAGGGAGTTGGCTCAGTTACAGAACGGGTTAGTCAGGGAAAGTTCCAAGTCCCATTGAAGGCTCCAACAAAAGATGATGATACTCTGTGAGCTAATTTCCTGGGGATTCAGTCAACTGATAAACAGTAGCCAGAAATCTTGTCTTTTGTATAATTCCTCATATTGATTCAAATTTGATTTGAACCGTGTTGTGAAATAGAGGGAGGCTGCTTTGGGGTCCTGGATTACATTACCAGGCACCTCCTCTGTCTCAGCTGATCAGTTGCTGAAATCCTCAGCAATAACTTGGTTAGATTCCAGGTTGATCTTTCAGGAGGGTGCTGTGACAGTTTGACACCTTGTACTGTCAGTCACCTTATCTGCTGCCTGTCTAAACTCCCACTGAGTCCTGTTTACCCTTCATTCCTGTGCCCAATGGCCAACATTGGCTCCTTGATCTGGCTATTTTTAAAGACGTTCTTGTTTTCAAACCCCTCCATTGCCTCTTCCCTCCCTCTCTCCTCCAATCCTCTGAAATATCTGTACCACTCCAGTTGTAACCTCTTATCCCTCCCTGATTCTAATCACACCAGCTTTCAAAGCTGTCACTTACCAAGACCCTAAACTCTGGATCTCCCTCCCTAACTCTCTCCACCTCTCTTGGAGCTGCTACTACGTATCTCCATCTGTAGCTTGAAGTAACACTGCTGTGAAATACCTTCAGACATTTGACCGGGTTAGCAGTGGAAAGTGCTGATGTTGAGTTTGTGGACTGCTGTAGGATCTGTTCCCCTTCACAGCTGTTGGGTTCCTCTAAGGATGTACTGTGAAATGAACCCTTCAGTGTTCCTGGCCAGGGAATCTCAACCTGAAAGTTTACATCTCAACCTGAAATGAGTGACTAAAGACAAAGCCTTTTGCTGGCTGGAGACTTCATTATTGCTGCTGGACAGTCCAGCCCCAGGTACTGAAGGAGCATTACAGAGCAGCAATCAGGAATGTGGGGAAGCAAGGCAGATTGGATCAGAGTCTTATAGATGTACAGCACAGAAACAGACCCTTCTGTCCAACTTCTCCAGAATCCTAAATTAATCTGGTCCCATTTCTTTCATTTAAAACCTGTTGCTTCTTGAGGAAAGACATGATTGGGCTCCATAATGATATCCCTATAGTCAAATAGCAGCTGCCTGGTCTCAGGGGGAATGGCCAGAGGAGGAGAGTGGAGATGAATGTCAGTCCCCATTGAGAATAACTGTTCAGGTCTTGGTTGTGTGTCTCAGGGAGGAGAGCTTGGCCGTGGAGGAAGAGCAGAACACGGAGATGATATCGGAGTAGCAGGGGCTAAATTGTGAGGACAGGTTATACAGACAAGACGTGTATTCCCAATGAACAGGTGTAAACCAGTTATACAGTCATGGAGATGGACAACATGGAAACTGACCCTTCGGTCCAACCCGTCCATGCTAACCAGATATCCCAATCCAATCTAGTCCCACCTGCCAGCACCCAGCCCATATCCCTCCAAACCCTTCCTATTCATATACCCATCCAAATGCCTCTGAATGTTGCAATTGTACCAGCCTCCACCACTTCCTCTGGCAGCTCATTCCATACACGTACCACCCTCTGTGTGAAAAAATTGCCCCTTAGGTCCCTTTTATATCTTTCCCCTCTCGCCCTAAGCCTATGCCCTCTCGTTTGGGACTCCCACACCCAGGGAAAAGACCTTGTCTATTTATCATATCCATACCCTCGTGATTTTATAAATCTCTATAAGGTCACCCCCTCAGCCTCCGACGCTCCAGGGAAAACAGCCCCAGCCTGTTCAGCCTCTCCCTGTAGCTCAGATCCTCCAACCCTGGCAACATCCTTGTAAATCTTTTCTGAACCCTTTCAAGTTTTGCAACATCTTTCTGATGGGAAGGAGACCAGAATTGCACACAATATTCCAACAGTGGTCTAACCAACGTCCTGTACAGCGACAACGTGACCTCCCAACATAGGTACTCAGTGTTCTGACCAATAAGAGAAAGCATACCAAATACCACCTTTGTGCTTTGCAGTTACGCTGTATCAGACAACTCCTACCGCTCGATGAGGTCAGAACGGAAAGACCAGTGCATCCTGATCTCGGGCGAGAGTGGAGCTGGGAAAACAGAAGCTTCGAAGAAGATCCTTCAGTACTATGCAGTGACGTGTCCAGCCAGCGTGAGGGTGGAGGAAGTGCGAGACAGGCTGCTGCAGTCGAACCCAGTGCTGGAGGTAAGCAGTCTCCCCCCTGGGATCCACTGCACTGTTACATACAGCCTGTGGATGGAAGCTTCTGGATACTGTGCCACTGTGAAGGTCCGTAAGGCCAGCACCTGATCACTGTGGACTAATACTGAATCTCGATGAGTGTGAGAGGGGGAGAGAGAGCTCTGCTACTGAGTCAGTACATCACAGTGAAAGGTGTTTGGTCACTGTGCTGCCAGGGCATAGATCTGATCCTGGGGTGAACATTTTGGTCACTGACCTTTTAGTCAGAATGAGGGGTTGTGAGGGAAAAGCTGAAAATGTGTTGCTGGTTAAAGCGCAGCAGGTCAGGCAGCATCCAAGGAACAGGAAATTCGACGTTTCGGGCCGGAGCCCTTCATCAGGAAACTTCATTCCTGATGAAGGACTCTGGCCCGAAACGTCGAATTTCCTGTTCCTTGGATGCTGCCTGATCTGCTGCGCTTTAACCAGCAACACATTTTCAGCTCTGATCTCCAGCATCTGCAGACCTCACTTTTTCCTCATTGTGAGGGAGAGTCAAAGGTCATTGAGCTGAGGCATTAACTCTGTTTCTGTCTCCATGGAAGCTGCCTGAGCCGCTGAGAGTTTTGAGATTTCCATCATCTGCATCCCTTACTGTTGGGTTTGAAAACAGTTTTGAATCCAAAGATGAGAATGGTTGGCATTGTCCGAAAGCCCTGATTGTACCTTGTTAGTTTTCATAGATTTGTTTGCTGCTTTCCTGAAGGAATTGTGAGTGAGGGTCTACTGTCCTACAGGCCTCAGCATTCTTTGTTTTCTGTCTTTCAGGCTTTTGGAAATGCAAAAACCCTCCGCAATGACAATTCCAGCCGCTTTGGCAAGTATATGGACATCCAGTTTGATTTCCGGGTAAGTCAGGGCAATGTTCCAGAGCTACCAACCCTCCAATCAGAGGCTGTGTATGTTCTAGACTCACTGAGCAGCACAGTTGGTGGAGTTGAGCTTTTTGTGAGATGGGGATTGACTTCTCAAAATTTCCACATCTTCTGATTTATTTTTGCAGCATATCCTCCCTCATTCCGTCCAGTGTAGCCATCTGTTCCCTGGACGCAGTTGAAGACACAAATGGAGTGACTTGCTGGACCTCTTGGTAACTTGGTGTATTTGTGTTTTATAGGGGGCACCAGTGGGTGGTCACATCCTCAACTACCTGCTGGAGAAATCCCGAGTCATTCACCAGAGTCACGGCGAGAGGAACTTTCATATTTTTTACCAACTGATCGATGGAGGTGATGAGGATCTACTGAGGAGACTCGGGCTGGAACGTAATGCCCAGAGTTACCAGTACCTAGTCAAAGTAAGGAGGGAGGGAGTGGGGCCCAGGGTCCAGCCCGATACAGCACTGTCCTAGGAAAATACTGACCTGAGCACCTTCCTCAGTTAGTGAGGGAATGGACCACAACGTGAACTGTGTGTTGCTGCTCTTCTAGTGTAAACAATGGATGATTGTAGGGAACACTTCCTGAGACAGCGCAGTGTTGTGTGTACACTGTGTGGTCAGTCTGACTGTCAGTCAGTTAAGGTTGTGAAAAGTCCTGCATCTGTTGCTATCTGATCTCCGGCCCAGCACCAGGGAGGAGATAGTGGGCGGGGTGGTGAAAAGTCACAACAAATTTCACCACCAGAAATTCTTCCTCATGAATGTCAGACACTCTGTAAGGGACCAGTTCCAGCTATACCTCACTGTAGGATCCATTGAAGGGTGTTTTCAGCCAGTCAGTGGTTGGAAGGAACATGTGTGTGTGACAGTCATCCTTTTGCTGACAATGTGTTGGTTCTGTCTTTCAGGGTCATTGTGCGAAGGTCAGTTCCATCAATGATAGGCACGATTGGAAAACTGTGTACAAAGCACTGACTGTCATCGATTTCAGCAGCACCGACCTCGAGGTGGGTTAGAGGGCTGTGGCTGGGATCTCTCCCTGAGCTCAGGCACTGCTCTGGAGTGAACTGTGTTTAGGTTAGTGTCTGATCCCAGTCTTGAGTTTAAATTCTGGCACAGTAACTTGGGCTTCTACCATGGATACTCCCGCTGGTGCTGGGCGAGAAACCCTGAGAAGTAGACATGATACACAGCACAAAGAGCCCATGTTGGTATCCGTGCAGAACTCCAGTCTCCTCCCATCTTTTCTCACGTTAGCCACGCCCTGTGGTCTGAGTCCTACGTTCTTCCTGCTCTCTTTGTAAAAGTTGCTAGCGATCCCGAGTTGACTTCTTGGTGACTATGTCCTATTGATGTCCATTTAACAAGAGGAAGCCGTCTCTTCATATCCGTTCCCTTCAAAACCCTTCCCAGTGTTATCGACCTCTATTCGAATTGAATTGCCCCCCCCCCAGCACAGATACTCGCCTTTGGACTGGCTACGTAGTGTGGGCATTACAAAGAAGTGAATTGAGCCCTGTTTGATGACTCTCACCTCCCCCCTCCCTCCCCCCAGTAGGTCCCTCAAACCTGCATGCAGAGAAATTGGAATCTGTCTGCAAGAGCTCCCTCAGGTCATTGCAGGTCAATGGGTTTGTCTGTGGGAGGGGGTGAGCGTAACTCTACTCCCTTACTCCCATTCCTCTCCCAATTCCCTCACTAGAAAGGCACAGGCTTGGTGAGGAAACTGCAGTCCAACAGGAACTCCCCAGGGGTCTGTCAACAAAGAGCCCAAACTGAGTTCTACACAGACTGAGACTGAGGATATTTGAATTCTGGTGAAAGTTTCCCTTCCCAGGTTAGTGAGGTTTGGGAAATGCTCCTGGGAGGTTCCTGTGTAGATATTTAACATTTACTAGGATTGTTTGGGAGACATTCTGGACTGAAGTTACGGTGGGTCAGGAAGCTGGTGCCCTGTTACAGGTCCCACTGTCACTGACTCACCCCTGTACACAGTCACCAGCCCAGAGACTGGCACAAGCAGTGAGGGACAGAGGCATGGAGCAAGGGGAGGCTGGAGGGAAGGGAGGGGGGGGAGAGTAGGCAGTGAGTTGGGGGAGAGGGCAGGACAGGGATGGAGGGAAGGGGAGTTTGCTGTACCTTCACTGAACCCACTCTGTTTGCCTCTGCCCTCTCCAACAGGAGCTGCTGAGTATTGTGGCCAGTGTTCTGCACTTGGGCAATTTACAGTGTTCCTCAGATGATGATGGAAATGCAGTCATTACCGGAGAAAACCAGATCAAACTCCTCTCGCGGGTCAGTTATACCCTGTGCTGACAAAATGCTTCCAGCTTGGGATATGTTGGTCCTCAAACTCTCCTCGCATGGTCTCCCTCCCCTCGTGCGCTGTCCGTCCCCCCTCGCGCGCTGTCCGTTTCCCCCCCGCCTCGCACGGTCACCACCCGCCCTCGCGCGGTTGCCCCCCCCCCCCACCTTGCGCGGTTGCCCTCTCCCCCTCCCCCCTGGCGTGGTCCCTCTGTTCCGTGACCCAATGACAGTTTCTTCCTGCCTGATCCACACCCAATAACAACATCTCCATGTAAAAGGCACTTTGTTCTTCCCCGCTGCATCATGTGATGTGGAGCATTGGTTCATTATTATCAAACTCTTCAATTAATTTTCCTCATCAACAAAATGAGCCAAAACGTGGAATAAAAACAAAATACTTTTAAATTCTGAAAATCTGAAATAAAAACAGAAATTGCTGGAGAAACTCAGCATGTCTGGCAGACTCTGTGGAGAGAAATCAGAGTTAATGTTTGGGTCTGGAGTCATCCTGGACCTTGCCCCCAGTCCTATGTGCTGTGTATTTTCACCCCCCCCACCCCCCCCCCACCCCACTACCCCCTGCCCCTGCCCATGCCCCTCCCTAACGCCCCCTGTAGGGACAGCGGCAGCTGGATTCTGTTGAACTTTGATGTTGGGTGAAGGTTTTGTTTTGCTCCTGTTGTCAGCTCCTGCAGGTTCCTGGCACTGTACTGCGAGAGGCTCTCATTCACAAGAAAATCAGCGCTAAAGGAGAGGAGGTAGGTCTGTATCCTCACTCACATGACCCTTCACTGACAGTGAGAGACACACTGTCCCAACTGTAATGTTCTGATGCCAGTGAACAAACACCATCATTACAGCAAACCTCAGCAGTGCTCTGTCTGTCTCTCTGTCTGTCTCTCTGTCTGTCTCTCTGTCTGTCTCTCTCTCTCCCTCCCAATATCTCTTTTCGGGGAGATTCCATGATGGTGGGACATCGAGAGCATTCCAGATGATGTTGGGAAGAATGTTTTCACAGGGAGGGGAGTACAGATCTGGAACTCCGTCCCGCTCCTAGAGACAAAATTGGAGGTGAATTGTAAATTTAAAACGGGGATGGCTGGATTGTTGTAAGATTGAGGGGTACAGAACCCAGTGGAGGGTGTGGAATTGGGAGCAGTGTTAGCTGTGATCTAATAAGGTGATCAAACAGCTTCAAAGAACAACTGCTCTCTTGCTGCTTGTGCGAACATTCTGATTGTTGTCTTTTGTTTCTTTCGTAGCTCATCAGTCCCTTGAATGTTGAACAAGCTGCCTACGCACGTGATGCTCTTGCCAAAGCCATCTATGGCCGCACCTTCTCCTGGCTAGTCCTGAAGATCAACAAGTCTCTAGCTCACAGGGTAATGTTGGAGTGAAATTTGGGTTTTAGACAGTGGGAGTCTGATGCGTCTCGTCTGTCTAGGTCTGGTTCTATTCCTGTCAGTCCTGTGAGAGCACTATGGTCAGAAGGCTGATTTTCACTAACCATGATTCACTGACACACTGGGTTAAAGCTGGGCACCTGGGTTAACATCCCCAAATTCCAGAGTTCTTTAGCTGTGAGTAATGGTTGACACTGTCTCCGATCACAAGGAGGAGGGTTTGGATGTGACTGGAGGCAGTTTGAGAGCCTCCATTCTGGAGGTAAATGACTTGCTGGGTGATGGATTGTTATAAGTTCCCAGCTGATCTGGGAAGATTATCTGGCCCCATTACAACCTGGTCAACTCTTAACAAACCCAGGGTCAGTTCAAACTCTGAAATGAATGTATCCTGGGAATGAAGAAATATGGGGAGGTGATGGCCAATGATATTATGAGTGAACTGCTAATACAGAGACCCAGGTTCCAGTCGTGCATGGCAAATGGTGGAATTGGAATTCAATAAATATCTGTAATTACGATGATCATGAAACCGTTGTCGATAGTCAGGAAAAACCCATCTGGTTCACTCATGCTCTTTAGGGAAGGAATCTGCCACCCTTACCTGGTCTGGCCTCCATGTGACTCCTGACCCAGAGCAATGTGGATGACACTTAACTGCCCTCTGGGCATTTAGGGATGGGCAATAAATGCTGGGCCAGTCAGAGACACACACATCCTGTGAATGGGAAAGAAATGGCAGTAGAAATAAATTAAAACAAAATCAGCAATTGCTGGAAAAACACAGCAGGTCTGGCAGCATCTGTGGAGAGAAAGCTGAGTTAAGGTTTCAGGTCCAGTGACCATTCCTCAGAAAGAAATTACTTGTTTCTCATTCCCTCTGAACACTGTTAATGGAATTTGAAGTGAAAACTGAACAAAACTCAACAGATAAAGGGTAATTTTATAAACTCCTACTTTCTCGACAGTAAAAATTCCATTATTTTTCCTTCCCTCTCTTCCAGTTAACAGGGGAAGGTGAGAATCACCAGGATTGGTGTGTTTGCGAACTAATGGCAGCAGTTGAGGTGGGATTGTTTGAAGTAAGAGGTCATGCAAGTTCCAGGAATATCGAGTCACCAAACTGTTTGCTGAATTCTGTGATTGTTCAGTTGGATTTCTGTGTGATTGAGTTTGCCGTTATTCACTATGTAGGATATTAATTTTTGAACCCTCTGTTTTGTAGGACTCCACATATTCTGCTCGCAATAGACCCAATGTCATCGGGTTACTAGATATTTACGGATTTGAGGTGTTCCAACACAACAGGTAACTTTCTTTTTTAAGATTGCTGTGGGAAGGATCCCTCAGGAGTAATTGGTTTCAGTTCCAAGCACCATACCTCGGGAACAGCATATTAGCCTTGAAGAGGCATCGCCAGAATTTGCTGGAATGTTGCTGAGGCTAAAACGTGTTTATTTCTATGGACAGGTTAGATAGACTCGGCTGTGAATGCCTTACATTTGGAAGAGTTTATGGGCTGAGCTGGCAGATCTGGTTAGGGCAATTCAGTACAGTAGATTGAGAGTTGGTATTTTTGGGGTGAGAAACTGGGGGAAGGGGAAAGGGATCTTGACCAAGGGGGCAGGATTGGAGTTTGGTCAATTAGCAATGATATCAGGAAGTGATTCTTCACACGACAATAAGGAATATCTGGAATTCTTTCCCCGAACATAACCCTGTGGATTTTGGGGCTCATTGAAAATTTTAACTTGGTAAGTTGGTGAGAATATTGAGGGCTATGGCACAAACATGGCCAACTGGTGTTGATGGACACCATCTTAATGGGCTGAATGGTCAATGCTCTGTGATTGACCTCTGGGAGCAGGTAATGAAGTTTCCACTCTGTATTCCTGGACCATATCCTGGCCCGGACCGTGTGCGGCCCGTCTCCCTCTGGCCTGGGCCATGTGCAGCCCATCTCCCTCTGGCCCGGGCCGTGTGCGGCCTGTCTCCCTCTGGCCCGGCCGTGTGCAGCCCGTCTCCCTCTGGCCCGGCCGTGTGCAGCCCGTCTCCCTCTGGCCCGGCCGTGTGCAGCCCGTCTCCCTCTGGCCTGGGCCGTGTGCGGCCCGTCTCCCTCTGGCCCGGCCGTGTGCGGCCCGTCTCCCTCTGGCCCGGGCCGTGTGCGGCCCGTCTCCCTCTGGCCCGGGCCGTGTGCGGCCCGTCTCCCTCTGGCCCGGGCCGTGTGCGGCCCGTCTCCCTCTGGCCCGGGCCGTGTGCGGCCCGTCTCCCTCTGGCCCGGGCCGTGTGCGGCCCGTCTCCCTCTGGCCCGGGCCGTGTGCGGCCCGTCTCCCTCTGGCCCGGGCCGTGTGCGGCCCGTCTCCCTCTGGCCCGGGCCGTGTGCGGCCCGTCTCCCTCTGGCCCGGGCCGTGTGCGGCCCGTCTCCCTCTGGCCCGGGCCGTGTGCGGCCTGTCTCCCTCTGGCCCGGGCCGTGTGCGGCCTGTCTCCCTCTGGCCTGGGCCGTGTGCGGCCTGTCTCCCTCTGGCCTGGCCGTGTGCGGCCTGTCTCCCTCTGGCCCGGGCCGTGTGCGGCCCGTCTCCCTCTGGCCCGGACCGTGTGCGGCCCGTCTCCCTCTGGCCCGGCCGTGTGCGGCCCGTCTCCCTCTGGCCTGGCCGTGTGCGGCCCGTCTCCCTCTGGCGGAGACAGTTGTTGGAAAGTTGTGAAAAAGAAACACTTTGGAGATATTGAAGAAGGGAAGGCCAGCAGTTGTCACCTTTTCCATTTGCATTTATTGTGATGATCTGGGAGACTGCTATCACACATGCCACTGTCCATTGATGGTACAGCTCCCAAATACGTCATCACTTCACAATCGGACATGATCTCATTGGCTCAGTCACATTTATTCCACATGGCCGGGTTTTTTAATGGAGGGGGTAGCTACACGAGCAGCTCAGTGGGCTAGCTGGAGCTCCCTGTCAGGGATAGCTGTGAGTGCAACATAAAGGCCCTGATTGGATATACTCAGTGACCAGCAACAGACACCAATACTCCTGACCTCTCAGATTCCGCCCACTCCCCGCACACAACAGCAACACCAGACAATAAACAGGGCTCCTTGATGCCAACCCGGTTGAATGCAGCCTCAATGTCAAGGATGTCCTTAGGTAATTTTTTATGTTGTCGGGCGGATGCTAGTGTTGAAACGGTTGGAGACACTAGATGATGCAAATGCTATGGGACCTGACATCATTCTGACAATAATATTGAAGACTCATGCTCCAGAACTTGCCGCTGCCCTGAGCCAAGCTGCTGCAGTACAGTTACAACACTGGCATCTACCCGATACTGTGGAAAATTGCCCAGATATGTCCTGTACACAGAAAGGAGGACAAATCCAACCCGGCCAATTCCTGTCCCATCAGTCTGCTCTCGATCATCAGGAAAGTGATGGAAGGGGTCAGCAATAACCTGCTCAGTGACCTGCCCAGTTTGGGTCCCCCCAGGGCTACTCAGCTCCTGACCTCGTTACATCCTTGGGTCAAACCTGGACAAAAGAGCTAAATTCCAGAGGGGAGGGGAGAGGGACAGCCCTTGATATCAAGGCTGCATTCGACCGAGTGTGGTATCATGGAGCCCTGGTAAAACTGGAATCAGGGGGGCAAACTCTCCAATGGTCAGCACATCTCAGCAGGAGTTCCTCAGAGAAGTCTCCTAGGCCCAACCATCTTCATTAATGACCTTCCCTCCATCATAAGGTCAGAAGTGGGGATGTTTGCTGCTGATTGCACCATGTTCAGCACCATTCCTGACTCCTCACATACTGAAGCAGGCCATGTTCAAATGCAACAAGATCTGGATAATATCCAGACATGGGCTCCTGAAGATTCCTGAAGAAGGGCTTATGTCCGAAATGTCGATTCTCCTGTTCCTTGGATGCTGCCTGACCTGCTGCACTTTTCCAGCAAAACTTTTTTCAGCTCTGATCTCCAGCATCTGCAGTCCTCACTTTCTCCTTGGGCTGACAAGTGGCAAATAATATTCATGCCACACAAATGCCAGGCAATTACCATCACCAACAAGAGATCACGTAACCACCATCCCTTGGCATTCAATGTTGTTACCATCACTGAATCCTCCACTATCAACATCCTGGGAGTTATCATTGATCAGAAATTCAACTGGACTCACCACATAAACACAGCGGCTACAAGAGCAGGTCAGAGGCTGGGAATCCTGCGGTGAGTAACTCCCCTCCTGACTCTCCAAAGCCTGTTCACCATCTACAAGGCACAAGTCAGGAGTGTGATGGAATACTCCCCACTTGCCCTGGATGGGGGCAGCTCCAACAACACTCAGGAAGCTCGACACCATCCAGGACAAAGCAGCCGCTTGACTGGCACCACATCCACAAACACCCCCTCCCTCCCCCACCAACGCTCAGTAACAGTAGTACGTACTATCCATAAGATGCCCTGCAGAAAATCACCAAATCTCCTCAGACAGCACCTTACAAACCCTTGACCCCTTCTATTTATAAGGACAAGGGCAGCAGATACATGGGAACATCACCCCCCTGCACGTTCCCCTCCGAGCCACTCACCATCCTGACTTGGAAATATATCATCGTTCCTTCACTGTCCCTGGGTCAGAATCCTGGAATTCCCTCCCTCAGGGCATTGTGGGTCAACCCACAGCACATGGACTGCCGCGGGTCAAGAAGGCAGCTCACCCCCACCTTCTCAAGGGGCAACTAGGGACAGGCAATAAATGCTGACCCCAGCCAGTGATGCCCACATCACACACAATGAATTTAAAAAGAGTTTTTTCACTCTTGTTAATTTCCTCCCCACCGGCCACAGACCCGGTCTAGCAGCTCTGTCAGCCCCTGACCAGTAGGATCAGCAACTCTTGATGGGGGACATTGAAATCCCTCACCCAGAGTGCTCTTGCTTCCCTCAGTGTTTCCTGTAAATGTTGTTCAGCATGGAGGAATACAGATTCAGGATTACTGATGATAGAGTCATCAGCAGGAAGTTTCCTTTCCCATGTTTAACCTGAAGTTACGAGACTTCATGGGGTCTGGAATCAATGGTGGAGGCTCCCAGGGCAGCTCTGAAGGGCTTTTGCCCGGAATGTTGATTTTCCTGCTCCTCGGGTGCTGCCTGACCTGCTGTGCTTTTCCAGCACTCCACTCTAATCTAGACTCTGATTTCCAGCATCTGCAGTCCTCACTTCTGCCCCCCTGTAACTGTATCCCACTGGGCCGTGCCCTTTGCTGGTGGGACAGGACATATCCAGGGACGGTGATGGTGGGGTCTGGGGCATTGTAAGGTAGGATTCTGAGATATGACAATGTCAAGCTGTGACTGGTCTGTGAGACTATTCTTTCAATGTTGGCACCAGCCCCAAGAGTTAGTAAGGAGGACTTTGCCAAATTTGTTTCTGGTGCCAAAGCAGATGCCAGGTGTTCATCTGATTTCATTTCTTTGTAGTCATTGATACAACTGAGTGACTGGCATTGCCATTTCAGAGAGCAGAGGGTCTGTCATCAGACTGGGTAAGTGTGGTAGTCCCTGTCCCAAATGGACATTTGTGAACCAGGTGGGCTTTTCCAACAATTGACAATGGGTTTCATGGTCATTATTAGACGTTCAGTTCCAGATTTTCATTAAATTGGACTCCAGCTTCCCAATGCTATTTCCTCACGTGATAACGGAATCTTTGTCTGTCAGTGGTGGGCCACACAGATCCTGAGCAATTAGAATTCCAAAACATTGGGAACAGCAAGAGTTACTGAGTAATCCAGTTGGGAATGAAGGATCTTTTCCCCTTTTAGTGAAGGGAATCTGTCAATCTTTTTAAAGTGACTCCAGTCCCTCTCCAGAGGAGGGGTTTTGGACAGCGTTGGGATGTTGGGTGAAATGGAACAGTTTAATTGAAAGTTACACTAGTCCGAATCCTCTCACTCACTGACCTTGTTCTCTCTGCAGTTTCGAGCAGTTCTGCATCAACTACTGCAATGAGAAGCTACAGCAATTATTCATCGAACTAACCCTGAAGTCGGAGCAGGAGGAATATGAGGCAGAAGGAATAGCGGTACGGTAACAGCAGAGTTAACTGGGCCAATCGGTAACAGCAGGTGCAGGGGTGAGGGTTAACCTTGAGGCAGGCTGCATACACTGGGTGGCATTCTCTCTCCATAGACAATTAGAAGATTAGAGGGATTCAGTAGGGCAGATGGAGAGAAATCGTTCCACTGATGTGGAAAGCTCCAAACTAGTGGGTGGACATTTAACAATGGGGAAGTTTCTCATCGATAAGTTTGGATATTAAGAACTTGTGGATTTTAAGCATTTTGGGCTATGCCTTTGTTAGTTTGTGATTTCATGGGAAGGTGTGATTCCTGTCCTGACTGCCTGGCTATTTTCTTCTCCTGTGTTTCCAGTGGGAGCCTGTTCAGTATTTTAACAACAAAATCATCTGTGACCTGGTTGAAGAGAAGCACAAGGGGATCATCTCCATCCTGGTGAGGATGTTCAATGTTTGGGTTATAGTTTTAAGTTCAGTTTTTGGCCTTGACATAACCACTTCTACCGCTGTGTGCCAATGCTCCACCTCCCATCACCACGGGTGACCAACTCTGTGTGACAGGAGGTTTCACTTCAGCTGGCGAAGGAGAGGCACTCTGAAAGCTTGTGCTTTCAAATAAACCTGTTGGACTATAACCTTGTGTTGTGTGACTTCTGACAAAAGTATTCACACACAATAACAGAAAAGTACCATTTTCTTCTGAATTCCTGCACACTCCACGCCTCCACCCCCATTACTGTTCCTGTATATTGTCTTGCTTTGTTGCTGATTTCCTCGGTGATCTTTGTTCTAGGATGAAGAATGTTTGCGTCCTGGAGATGCGACAGATCTAACCTTCCTGGAGAAGCTGGAAGAGACCGTTGGGAAACACCCTCATTTTGTAACGTGAGTAGACTGCATTCTACCTGCACTCCAACACTTCCCATTCAATGTGTCATCACTTTGATTACCTCCTGCTCCTCTCTCTGCTCCGTCGTTGTCCTAGCACTAGATGTGGTAAGGTCACTGCATTAGCAATCCCAAAGCCCAGGTTAATGTTCTGGGCACCTGGATTTGAATCCAACCAGAGAGGTTGGTGGAATTTGAATTCAATACAAATCTGGAACTAACAGTCTAACGATTGTTGGAAAAAATCAATCTGTTCTACTAATGTCCCTTAGAGAAGAAAATCTGCCATCCTTACCCAGTCTGGTCTGCATGTGACCCCAAACCCACAGCAATGTGGTTGACTCTTAACTGCCCTGTGAGCTATTAAGAATGAGCATTCAATGTTGGTCTAGCTTGTGAATGGTGGAAGCTTCGTTCATTTTGTGGAATCTTGGGATCAAATCCAATGGGGTTTGGCGATAATGTTCAAAGTCACTTTGACAGCAACAGCAATCCTCACTCAGTCGCTCTGCTGAGCTTGGGCACACTGGCTTGGTGATTTTGCATTGCCTATTACACTGACATTGCCTCATCTCTGTCTCCAGCATCATTGTGAATCAGAGCTGAGGCATCATCTGTTTGGATAGACAAGTGACGGAAGAAGGAGATATGCATGGGGGCTGAAAGGATTAATCTATTCATCTTATAGGATTGGAAAAGTGAATAATTCAAAATATTATTGAGAATGAAATACTGGATAAGTATCACCCAGTCCAGGGAAGAGGGGTTCAGAGATTTACACATGAATTTCCTGAATGACCAATTGTCATGCTTACAGTCGGAGACCTGTACATTTTATTAATCTGTTTGGAAAATAAATCAATTCCTTTCTTTCCACATTTCTGCATCTCCTCTTCTCTCTTCCTTTCTTTTCACTCGTGTTCGTTCTGTCGAATCTAACCTAACCTGTCGAATCTTCCCCCATTCTCCCTTCCATTTTTTTTCTCCATATCTCTCCTCTTTCTTTCTTTGTCTATTGTTTTGGCTGATAATAGTTCCCTTTGTTGTTAGACACAAGTTGGCAGATCAGAAAACACGGAAGACGCTGGTGAGGGAGGAGTTCAGACTCTTGCATTATGCTGGGGAGGTTAATTACAATGTGACAGGTAGGCACCGTGCTCTCACGCTCCGTCCTTGGGTCCCTGTGCCCCGGGCTCTGACTGGCATTATCCCCTGGGCTCAGTCCTTGTGCCCCCTGCCTCTCCCCAGGGCTCAGTACCCACCCTCCTTACCCCGGGCTCTCACTGACATTGACCCCCGGGCTCAGTCCCTGTGCCCCCCCAGCTGCTTCCAGGGCTCGGTACCCTCCCTCCCTGCCCCTGTTTCTCATCAGGCACCCCCACCCCCTACGCCCCACCTCAGGCTCAGTCCCTCTAAACCCCAGCCACTCCCAGGGCTCAGTACTCAGGACTCCCTCTCAGTCCCTGGGTCTCCCTGCTGCCCACCCAAACCCCCTCCCTGCCCTCCTTGAACAGAGTGGTAATACTTGCTACTTTCCAGCCTGATAGAACGTTGCCAGAGTCAGAGGAATTTTGGAAGATTTAAAACCGAGGCATCAGCTGGCTCATTGGTGACTTCTGTAATAAGACTCTCCACCAACAGCCAGCGACTTGTCTAGTGCCTCTTATCTAGTTTCTCGCTCCCTTCCACCTCCTGACTTGCTGCTAACGCTGGAATGGTTTTTGTATCCTTGATAGTGAAGACAGAAACAAGGACAGAAAATGCAGAAATATCTCAGTGGCTCTGGCAGCACCTGTGGAGAGAAATTAATTAACTTTTCTCTGATTGCTCTGAAACGTTAACTCTGATTTCTCTCCACAGATGCTGCCAGAGCTGCTGAGATTTCTGTTTTTGTTTCCGGTTTCCAGCAGTGACAGTTCTTTTGGGTTTTATTTTGCACAGCAGCAATATATTTGTTTATTTCATCCATTCATTCTGATGCTCTGCCTGCAGGATTCCTGGACAAGAACAATGATCTCCTCTTCCGGAATCTAAAAGAGGTGAGCTTCAGAAAAGCGTGGATGTGGGAGCTGGGATTAAAATGTTCTCAGTCAATTCAGTTTGGAAATGAGAGAGTCTCTGGTGAACCATCCTCAAATAAACCTCATTGAAATAAATCTGCAGTTCTGACCACAAGAATATTGTGAGCTAAATATGAGGTTCAAGTCAGATTACTTTTCCATAGTATATCGGCATTTGAATCTACCTTCCCTGTAAGCTATGTGTATGTATAACCGTTCCAGAGTTCCACACTCAGGGATGCAATGACCTTGAGGTATCATCACTAGACTATTAATCCAGAAACTCAGGACAAATCCTGCGATGGCAGGTGATGGAATTTGAATTTGATAAAGAATCTGGAATTTCCGGTTTAATGATGGAATTGTGTTTGATTGTCGGAAACACCCATCTGCTCTACTCATGTCCTTTGGGTAGGAAACTGATACTTACCTGGTCTGTCTATGTGTGACTCCAGCCCAGCAGCAATGTGGTTGACTCTTAACTGCCCTTTGGGTCAATTAGGGATGGTTAATGTCTGCCCAGCAATGGCAACATTCCATGACTGAATCAAAAAACACTCAAATTGGCATTGCACAGATAGCTGCTGCTGCAGACAGTGCTCAGATCCACCAGGAATTTGGAAACACATTACAGAAGGCACTGAAAATATCCATTCTCTTCCTGTTTGCTGAGTTCACTAGAATCTATCAGGAAGGAAGTAACACTTACTGATAATCCAGAGAAAGAGCTCTTGCTCTCGTTCTCTCTCTCTCGCGCTCTCTCGTTTTCTCTCTCTCGCGCTCTCGTTTTCTCTCTCTCGCGCTCTCGTTTTCTCTCTCTCGCGCTCTCGTTTTCTCTCTCTCGCGCTCTCGTTTTCTCGCTCTCGTTCTCTCGTTCTCTCATTCTCTCGCTCGCTCTCGCGCTCTCGTTCTCTCTCGCTCTCGTTTTCTCGCTCTCGTTCTCTCTCTCTCGTGCTCTCGTTCTCTCTCTCTCGCGTTCTCTCTCGCGTTCTCTCTCTCTCGCGTTCTCTCTCTCTCGCGTTCTCTCTCTCTCGCGTTCTCTCTCTCTCGCGTTCTCTCTCTCGCGTTCTCTCTCTCGTTCTCGCGTTCTCTCGCGCTCTCGCGCTCCCGTTCTCGCGCTCTCGCTCTCTCGCTCTCTCTCGCTCTTGCGCTCTCGTTCTCTCGCTCTCTCTCGCTCTCGTTTTCTCTCTCTCTCTCTCTCGCTCTCGTTCTCTCTCTCGCGCTCTCGTTCTCTCTCTCTCGCGCTCTCGTTCTCTCTCGCGCTCTCGTTCTCTCTCTCGCGCGCTCTCGTTCTTGCGCTGTCGTTCTCGCGCTCTCTCTCGCGCTGTCGTTCTCGCGCTCTCGTTCTCGCGCTCTCTCTCGCGCTCTCGTTCTCTCGCTCTCTCTCGCGCTCTCGTTCTCTCGCTCTCTCTCGCGCTCTCGTTCTCTCGCTCTCTCTCGCGCTCTCGTTCTCTCGCTCTCTCTCGCGCTCTCGTTCTCTCGCTCTCTCTCGCGCTCTCGTTCTCGCGCTCTCGTTCTCGCGCTCTCGTTCTCGCGCTCTCTCTCGCGCTCTCGTTCTCTCGCGCTCTCGTTCTCTCGCGCTCTCGTTCTCTCGCGCTCTCGTTCTCTCGCGCTCTCGTTCTCTCGCGCTCTCATTCTCTCGCTCTCTCTCGCGCTCTCGTTCTCTCGCTCTCTCGTTCTCTCGCGCTCTCGTTCTCTCGCGCTCTCGTTCTCTCGCGCTCTCGTTCTCTCGCACTCTCGCTCTCGCACTCTCGTTCTCTCGCTCTCGCACTCTCGTTCTCTCGCTCTCTCTCGCTCTCGTTCTCTCTCGCTCTCTCTCGCTCTCGTTCTCTCTCGCTCTCTCTCGCTCTCGTTCTCTCTCTCTTGCGCTCTCGTTCTCTCGCTCTCGTTCTCTCTCGCGCTCTCTGTACCATCCTCACAGATATTTATTCTGTAATTTCCAGGCAATGTGTGAGTCTGGCAATGGGATTCTGCAGCAGTGCTTCGAGCGGGGAGAACTGGATGACAAGAAGAGACCAGAAACAGTAAGCAGCTGAGAAACAGTGACCCTCGAGGGGGAGGTGTGCCAGTTCCCCACCCCCCCCCGCTAAAACCCCACCCCCCACCCCCACCCTCGTGCCAAACCAACACCTTTCACCCCCTGACTTTCTAAAGTGCCCGAAGCTCAGTCCCAGAGTTAGCTCCCCTCTGGATCACTCCTGTGTGGGCAGCCTGGGGATGGGACAGCGCGGGCTCCCTCTACACGGGACGGGGATGGGACAGCGTGGGCTCCCTCTACACGGGACGGGGATGGGACAGCACGGGCTCCCTCTACACGGGACGGGGATGGGACAGCGCGGGCTCCCTCTACACGGAACTAGGATGGGACAGCGCGGGCTCCCTCTACACGGGACGGGGATGGGACAGCGCGGGCTCCCTCTACACGGAACTAGGATGGGACAGCGCGGGCTCCCTCTACACGGGACGGGGATGGGACAGCGCGGGCTCCCTCTACACGGGACGGGGATGGGACAGCGCGGGCTCCCTCTACATGGGACGGGGATGGGACAGCGCGGGCTCCCTCTACACGGAACTAGGATGGGACAGTGCGGGCTCCCTCTACACGGGACGGGGATGGGACAGTGCGGGCTCCCTCTACACGGGACGGGGATGGGACAGTGCGGGCTCCCTCTACACGGGACGGGGATTGGGACAGTGCAGGCTCCCTCTACACGGGACGGGGGGGTGGGACAGCATGGGCTCCCTCTACACGGGATGGGGGTGGGACAGCGCGGGCTCCCTCTACACGGGACTGGGATGGGACAGTGCGGGCTCCCTCTACACGGGACGGGGATTGGGACAGTGCAGGCTCCCTCTACACGGGACGGGGGTGGGACAGCGCGGGCTCCCTCTACACGGGACGGGGATGGGACAGCGCGGGCTCCCTCTACACGGGACGGGGATGGGACAGTGCGGGCTCCCTCTACACGGGACGGGGGTGGGACAGCGCGGGCTCCTTCTACACGGGATGGGGATGGGGCAGTGCGGGCTCCCTCTACACGGGACGGGGATGGGACAGTGCGGGCTCCCTCTACACGGGACGGGGATGGGACAGTGCGGGTGTGGTTGGGTGTGAGGGTGGTGAACATGGCTGTTTCCTTCCCAGCTCATGTTGTTCTCACGGTTAACTGACGGGGTGAGGGGCGGGGTCTCGGGGTGAGGGGCGGGGTCTCAGGGTGAGGGGCAGGGTGTTGGGGTGAATGGTGTCCCACCATCTCCACTGTGTTGTGAATTAGCTCAACAATGAATGAGACTGCTATGTCCATTTCCGCGGTCACCTTCCTCTCTCTGCTATCTATCCGTTCATAAATGGAATCAGAGCAATGTCTCTGAAATCCCATTTCGCCATCAGCTGTTCAGGTCATGGAGTTATCACGCAGCTACAGTGGTTGATCTCAATCATGACTCTTCAATAGGTCAGTCCTGAGATGGATCAAAGTGAGTGAAAGAGAGGGGTAGAGGGAGATACTAACTCTGTTGCCTGTCAGGTTTCACTCACTGCGCCCTCTCTCTCCAGTTACTCCACCCCTGGGCCCTATCCCGATCCGATCTGTTCACTAAGCCTGAGCTGTGCCAGTGTTGGTAAAGCTATTAGTTTGTTTGAGGCCAGTCATTGGCTGGTTCCCAGTATCCCTTAGTGATGACCAGGAGCTTACCTGGGAGATCTCCACCGTATCAGTAACATATTAAAAACTAAATGAACTGTGGATGCTGGAAATCAGGAACCAAAACAGAAATTGCAGGAAAAGCTCAGCGTTTCTGACAGCATCTGTGGAGAGAAATCAGTTAATGTTTCGGCTCCAAACCATGAACTCTGATTTCTCTTCACAGATGCTGCCAGATCTGCTGAGCTTTTCCAATAATTTCTGTTTTTATTCAAAGTTTAAAAATCACACAACACTAGGTTATGGTCCAACAGGTTTAATTGGAACCGCTGTTTGAGGAGCAGCGCTCTGAAAGCTAATGCTTCCAAATAAACCTGTTGGAGTTTAACCTGGTGTTGTGCGATTTTTAACTTGGTACATCCCAGTCCAACACCAGTACCTCCACACCATGTTTTTGTTCAGTGATGTTGTGTTTTCCTGGTTGACGTACCTTCTCTGTTTCCTTCGACACAGGCAGCAACTCAGTTCAAGACCAGCCTGGCAAAGCTCATGGAGATCCTCATGTCGAAGGAACCTTCATATGTGCGCTGTATCAAACCCAATGACGCGAAGCAATCAGGTACATCTCCTATTGTCTCTGTGTTCCACTCTCCCCTTCCAGCTCCACCCCATCTCCCCTTTCTCCATGCCTCCCTACACCTGTACAATAGCAATGGGCACTCGAAGGCCACTAACCACATCTTCAGAGTTAGAAGTGAACTTCAAAGTAAAGGATCCTGGAAATGGGAGGTGTGCAGACTGTGACACGTGGGCTTGTGTTTGAAATTGCTACCGTTCCCCGTGATGATGAGTGAGTTTTTCCCTCTCTCCAGGAAGGTTTGATGAAGTTCTGATCAGACACCAAGTCAAGTATCTGGGTCTCCTGGAGAACCTGCGAGTGCGGAGAGCTGGGTTTGCCTATCGGAGAAAATATGAAATCTTCCTGCAAAGGTATGTGGAACATGGGAAATGTGTATTTCACAAGTGACAGAAAATGACCAGAACCTCCAAGTAGTGGGTTTGACTGCACAAGCCAACATTTATTTCCTGACCCGAACTGAACTTCAACTGCATGAGTTGTGGTGCTGCATTGCTGTGGGTCTCTGGTTACATGTAGGCCAGACCAGCTTACAATGGCACATTTCCTTTGCAGTCTTCAGGTCGTTACTGAGACAGGTAGGGCCATAGCGTCACACAGCATGGAAGGCTTCCTAAAACTGATCTTCTCCCATTTGCCTGCATTTGGCCCATATCCCTCTCAACTTGTCCTATTCATGTACCTGCCCACATGTCTTTTAACTGTACCTACATCCAACACTTTGTTCCATACGCACACCACTCTGTGTGTGAAAAAGATCCCCCTCAGGTCCCTTTTCAATCTTTCTCCTCTCACCTTAAACCCCTACCCTCTGGTTTTCCCTGTAAAACTAAAGTACATGGGATTAAAATGAGTATTGGAGAAACTCAGCAGGTCTGGCAGCATCTGTGAAGAGAGAAACCGCGTGAATGTTTTGAGTTTGGGACCTCACCATCTCCCCTGACCATTGGTTAGTCGCTGCGTTTGGAGAACGGAACCTGAGCATCACTGACAAAAGTCAGATTTTGTCAAAGTTCATCATCTTCCTGTCATCAGGACAATTACAGGAATGCCATTGTAAGGAGACAACTTACCATTTATGTGAGAGGACATGATGATTGGTGCATCTGGATAGGTGTGAGGCGATGCACTTGGGCAGGACCTTGGTGTGCATGTTCACCGGTCTCTTAAGGGAGTGGGACAGGTGGAGAAGGTGGTTTAGGCAGTATATGGGATACTTGTCTTTATTAGCCGAGAGCAGGGGGATTATGCCGGGACTTTATAAACCATCAGGTAGGTCACAGCGAGAGTATTGTGCGCAGCACTGGAACCCACCTTATAGGAAGAATGTGATTGCACAAGAGAGGGGGCAGGGGAGATGTTACCCCCCAGGATGGAGGGGGTGGGGGCATGGGGAGATGTTACCTCCCAGGATGGAGGGGGTGGGGGCATGGGGAGATGTTACCCCCCAGGATGGAGGGGGTGGGGGCATGGGGAGATGTTACCCCCCCAGGATGGAGGGGGTGGGGGCATGGGGAGATGTTACCTCCCCTCCCCGGGCTGGAGGGGGTGTAGGGGGAGATGTTACCCCCCAGGATTGAGGGGGTGTAGGGGGAGATGTTACCCCCCCCCAGGATGGAGGGGGTGTAGGGGGAGATGTTATCCCCCAGGATGGAGGGGGTGTAGGGGGAGATGTTAACCCCCAGGATGGAGGGGGTAGGGGCAGGGGGAGATGTTACCCCCCTCCCCGGGCTGGAGGGGGTGGGAGCAGGGGGAGATGTTACCCCCCCCCTCCCCGGGCTGGAGGGGGTGGGAGCAGGGGGAGATGTAAACTCCCGGAATGGAGGGGGTGTAGGGGGAGATGTTACCCCCCAGGATGGAGGGGGTGTAGGGGGAGACGTTACCCCCCCCAGGATGGAGGGGGTGTAGGGGGAGACGTTACCCCCCCCAGGATGGAGGGGGTGTAGGGGGAGATGTTACCCCCCAGGATGGAGGGGGTGGGGGCAGGGGGAGATGTTACCCCCCCTCCCCGGGCTGGAGGGGGTGGGAGCAGGGGGAGATGTAACCTCCCGGGATGGAGGGGGTGTAGGGGGAGACGTTACCCTCCGAGATTGGAGGGTTTGGCTGTGAAGAGAGATGGGACAGACTGGGGTTGTTTTCCTTGTCTGAGGGGGGGGCCTGCTTGAGAGGTACGAAGATATGAAGGGAGTTGACAGGAAGGAAGTTTTCCCCTTGGTGGAGGGATCAGTGACTAGGAACGCCGATTCGGGGGAAACAGCAGAAGGTAAAGGGGCGATGTGAGGAGAATGTGTTCTTCCACCCAGTGAGTCGTGGGACTGTGGAACGGGAAGGGGGGTGGATGGGTGGTGTTCTGGGCTGAAAATCTGATCATATTGAAGAAGTATTTTGGTCCCCCTTTGGGATGCCAAGGCAGACAGAGCTATGGAGCAAGAGCACGGAAATGAGGCTCAGAGTTTGCTGCTCGTTCTTGACTGACACAGGCTCAATGGGCTGAAGGGCCTTTCTCTGTGCTATCAGTCAGGGAGGCAATGGCCTCCTGGTATTATCACAAGATTGTCAACCCAGAGACCCCGGAAAAGTTCTGACAACCTGGGTTCAAATCCTTCCAAAGCAGAAGGTGGGACTTGAGTTCAATAAAAATATCTGGAATTTTGTCTAACGATGACCACGAATCATTGCTGGAAAAACCCACCTGGTTCACTAATGCCCTTTACAGAAGGAAATGTGCCATCCTTTCCCGGTCTGGCTTCCATTTGCTTCCGGACCCACAGCTATGTGGTTGACTCTTACCTACCTTCTGGGTAATTAGGGACGGGCAATTAATATTGGGCCAGCCAGTGACGCCCTCATCCTGTGAAGGAATGACAAAAATCTCAATGATTCCATTTATTCTGGCATTTATTATGACAATGCTTTGAAAAATTGAAGTTCAGTTACCAAACATTTAGCTTCTCCCAGGAAATGCTACATTTTCCCTTTAAAGTGGAATTTTTGTAAATGGGGTCCTGATGAGTATAAGATGTAAAGACTCGATAAAATGTTTTTCAGCAATATTCTGGTAGCATGGAGTAAACGTACTCTGTACCTAACTCCAGTCCTGCCCTGGCCCTGGGAGTGTTTGATGGGGACAGTGTAGAGGGAGCTTTACTCTGTATCTAACTCCATGCTGTCCCTGTCCTGGGAGTGTTTAATGAGGGGACAGTGTAGAGGGACTTTACTCTGTATCTAACCCCGTGCTGTCCCTGTCCTGGGAGTGTTTGGTGGGGATGGTATGCAATGATTGTTATTCTCTGTACAGACAGTTCCAGTTCTGACTCGCTGTATCACAGACAGCTCCAAGTGAGCCAGACCAAAGCTGTGGTACAGAATTGACCGAGTTTAGATGGTGGGGATTAAAAAGTGCTTCCTTTTTCAGGCTGTAGTACTACTGAACACTCCTCTCTGGCCCTAGGTACAAATCTCTCTGTTCGGAAACCTGGCCCAATTGGAGAGGTCCGCCTTCCGAAGGAGTGGCGACTTTGGTGCAACATCTTGGATACAAACCGGAAGATTACAAGCTGGGCAGGTACGTTACACTCCTGTCAGTCAGCTGACCAGAGGGGCAATTGTTCGAAATAAACTCCATCGTTTAGCAAGGCGTTCACTGCCTGGGAGAACTGTATCCCAGTGAGAGTCAGCCCCTTCAGGAACTGTATCCCAGTGAGAGACAGCCCCTTCAGGAACTATATCCCAGTGAGAGACAGCCCCTTCAGGAACTGTATCCATGTGAGAGACAGCACCTTCAGGAACTGTATCCCAGGGAGAGACAGCCCCTTCAGGAACTGTATCCCAGTGAGAGACAGCCCCTTCAGGAACTGTATCCCTGTGAGAGTCAGCACCTTCAGGAACTGTATCCCAGTGAGAGTCAGCCCCTTCAGGAACTGTTCTCCAGGTCTGTCCCCAGTACATGTCTGTCAGAATAGTAACAATCTGAAGTGTTGTGAACTGTGCTGGACCCCCTCAGTTTGGATCTAGTATTGGAGGATGGTCATCGTTGGAGCAGGTGTTGGTTGAACGCAGATGCTCCTCTGATGATGTCTTCGATGTGGATGGATGTTAATTAATCCTGAATACTGGGTTATGATGGTATCATATTCAAAAAACACAGTGCGCAGATTCCTCAGGAACAAACCACGACAAGCAGACCAAACACAGCCCGAAACCCTAACCACCTTACCGTACATCAAAGAAGTCTCAGTAATGACAGCCAGACTACTAAGATCCCTCGGAATCCTAGTAGCACACAAACCCACCAACACTCTCAAACAAAAACTAACAAACTTAAAAGACCCAGTACAACCCACGACAAAACCAATGTCATCTACAAAATTCCATGCAAGGACTGCCACAGACACTACGTAGGACAAACAGGAAGAAAGTTAGCCACCAGGATACACGAACACCAGCTAGCCGCAAAAAGACACGACCCTCTCTCCCTCGTAGCCCTACACACGGATGAAAAAAACCACCATTTCGACTGGGACAACACATCTATCCTGGGACAGGCTAAGCAAAGACATGCCAGAGAATTCCTAGAGGCCTGGCACTCTAACCACAATGCCATAAACAAACACATAGACCTAGATGCCATCTATCAACCCCTCAGAAAACGAACAGGAAATGACATCACCACAAACCCCAGGAACCCCATCCAGGAGAAAGATATAAATAGAAAGCAGGAGACAACAGCTTCGCTTCACTTGGAGGTCGCCACTGATGATGTTACCGAGCCAGGTAATGAAACGTCTGGATATCAAACCTACAGCTCAGCGAGCAAACCTACACCCTAAACCTCAACCTGAGCTACAAACCTTGCGGTATCCATCCCACTGTATCCCTGAGGCACAGCAGGGAATTCTTTCCAAAAAACACCTCTTGAGTCCCGGTTGGTTTTGTGGCCTGTTATTGGGGATGTGGGGTGTTGCTGTGAGTGGGGAGCTGCACTATACCACAAAGATTTCTGCCTCCGCTACATAATGAACTCTTCGTCTGATTTTCCTCCTTTTTTTTAGGACAAAGATTTTTATCCGTTTCCCAAAGACCCTGTTTGCCACTGAAGATGCTTTTGAGCTTCAAAAACACACGATCGGTACGTGTCCTGGGAGTATTCTAGAAATGATGCCAGGGTATGATAGGAATTGAAGAGGGGGCCTGAGGGTCTGGTCTGTATCGAGTTTTGGGTGATGCATTTACTGACGTGTTGATTCAGCTCAGCATCTGTTTGAGCCTGAGCCTGAGCAATGTTTCCATTGCTGGGCTTTATATTGGGAGATGGTTGGAGATCGGGGTGTGGACCTTTAAGAATGCAGATGTGTTTACTAAATTCTTGTCTTTTAGCCACTAAGATCCAGGCAGAGTGGCGAGGATTCCACCAACGACAGAAGTACCAAAAGATACGATCATCAGGTAAACAATTCATTCACCAAACTAAGGAATTAAACTGATAAGTAACATCATCATCATCATCAGGCACCAGTAAAAATGCTATAAATCCCCCAGTGTAAGTTAGTGTGTGCGCGCGTGTGTGTGTGTGTGTGTGTGTGTGAGTGTGTGTGTGTGTGTGTATAAAAGGCTCCAGTGTGAGTGTGTGTAAAAGCTGGCTTGAGTGAAATTCCCGTTTGCTGTTGTCTGTTGTTGGTATCCCTAGTGAAGGCAGGCTGACAGCGGTCACTGCGTGACCAGCAGCTGGCCTGAGATTCTTGTGTTTTCTGCTGTGACATAGTTTTGGTCTTGTTGTTTCTGAAGCAATCACCATCCAGTCGTGGTGGAGAGGGGAATTGGGCCGTAAGATTGCCAGGCGTCGCAAAAATGCAGCTCTGACCATTCGCCGGTGAGTGACCTGTCAGTCCACCCTCACACACGACGTGCCATCTTAAATTGGTTGTTATTGTATCTGTTAGTAAACAGAGGATTGTTCAGAAAGTGCTGTCTAATCAGAGAATAATTCTTTTCCCTCGTGGGACTTGGGCGTTGCTGGCTAGCTGGTATTTATGGTCTATCCCGAGCTGTCCTTGAACTGAGTGACTTGCTAGACCATTTCAGAGAGACGTTAAGAGTCGACTCTGTTGCTGTGGGTCTGGAGTCACATATAGGCCAGACTAGGTAAGCATGGTAGATTCCTTCCCTAAAGGACATTAGTGGACCAGGTAGGGTTTTCTGACAATCAACAATGGTTTCATGGTCATTGTTAGACTCTTAACATTAGATGTTAGTTTTACTGAATTCAAATTATACCATCTACTGTGCTGAGATTCAAGCCCAGGTCCCTAGAACTGTTTGGGTGAGTTCCCGGATTAATAGTCCAGTGATAATACCTCTATCACATCGAAGAGTTAATGTTTTGAGTCTTCGAAGTGTGGACTGGTTGAGTACACTGTCCATCGCAAACACTGAAATAATCAATTTCGGATCCAATTTGTTCTGTTCTGTAGCAGTGATCTGAGAGCCTCTGTGTCTATTTGACTCTGTAGTTGTGGGCAACAGATTGGGAGGCAAGGCCAGGGGAGCTTGATACAGGAGCTGTAGTTGGTCCCTAGTATTGACACTGGACTCTGTGTGCCAGCCTGCTGTACCCTCTTCGCTAATACGATGAGAATGAGCTTTTGCCTGTTTCTCCCTCAGGTTTATCAAGGGCTTCATTTACAGACACAAACCACGCTGCCCAGAAAATGAGTACTTCTTGGATTACGTCAGATACTCGTTCCTGATGAAGCTGAAACGCAATTTGCCAAAGAATGTTCTGGACAAGTCCTGGCCTGTCCCACCCCCAGCACTCTCTGAGGTAAAGCTGACATGTTCTGAGATGTCTGTGATTGTATATTTGAACACCAGCAGGTTACTCAGTCCCTGCCAGCCACATCACAGCAGCTCATATCCTTTTCTTGCCTTGGTTTCATAACCCTCTAACAAACAAAAAAACCCACAAATTTCAAAATTAAAATGGTCACTTAGCCCCAGCTGTTTTGGTGAGGAGCTAGATTTGTTGTACTTCTTTTAATGTCTCCCCCCTGTCCCTGTGTTGCCCCACCATCCTCCCCACCACCCAAAGCTTTTCTGTGCTGATTCCTCCAATGACCAGGGACTGAGCTTTAATAACGGAATATGTCCATCAGTTTATCGGGGGGTGGGGGGGGGGGGTGGGGGGTGCTGAGGCTCAGAATGGTCCAGTTATAAAACTGACAACTTTAGTAAAAATACAATTCCTTACACATTCAGCAGTGATCTCGTTTCATTGACTGTAAAGCACTTTGGGATGGAAGGTGTAATGTGTCAGGTGCTATAACAATGCAGATCTTTCTTCAACCATATGCTCCAATATTGTGTTCCAGGCCTCCGAACTGCTCAGAGATCTGAATATGCGGAACATGGTGCAGTCCTACTGCAAGAGGATTACTCCGGAGTGGAAACAGCAGGTAGAGAACGAGGCAGGATTATTCTCACGAGAATGTTCTGAACTCAGACTTGCCCAACCAACTGTCAAATGTGAAGCTGCCTTTGGTCCTGAGATTATCAGGATGTGAACGATGCTGGCAAGGCCAGCATTAACTCCTTGTCTCTAGTTGTATTGTTTTCAACCACTTTATCATTCCCAGGGAATTTAATGTAAGAATAAGGAGTAGGATTAGGTCGTCTGGCCCTTCGAGTCTGCTCTGCCATGGCTGGTCAGCTCATGGACTCAGCTCCACTTACCCATGCTCACACCATAACCCTTAACCCCTTAACCCCTTAACCCTTAACCCCTTTATACAGTCATAGAGATGTACAGCATGGAAACAGACCTTTCGGTCCAACCTGTCCTTGCCGACCAGATATCCCAACCCAATCTAGTCCCACCTGCCAGCACCCGGCCCATATCCCTCCAAACCCTTCCTATTCATATACCCATCCAAATGCCTCTTAAATGTTGCAATTGTACCAGCCTCCATCACTTCCTCTGGCAGATCCTTCCATACACGTACCACCCTCTGCGTGAAAAAGTTGCCCCTTAACTCTCTTTTATGTCTTTCCCCTCTCACCCTAAACCTATGCCCTCTAGTTCTGGACTCCCTGACTCCAGGGAAAAGACTTTGTCTATTTATCCTATCCATGCCCCTCATGATCTTATAAACCTCAATAATGTCACCCCTCAGCCTCCGATGCTCCAGGAAAAACAGCCCCAGCCTGGTCAACCTCTCCCGATAGCTCAAATCCTCCAACCCTGGCAACATCCTTGTAAATCTTTTCTGAATCTTTCAAGTTTCACAACATTACTGTTCAAAATAATTAGTTGCAAGTGTCTTGGCCAGTGTGGGTGGTCTGTCCGGTTTCATTCCCTTCAGCAAACTTTGCAGTGGTTTTGATCTGATTGAGCAGCGTGCTGGCCATTTCACAGGGTGGTTAGCAGTCAGCCACATTCCCGTAGGCCTGAATCACGTAGGTCAGGCCAGGCCAGGATGGTAGCTTTCCCTTTCTGAAAGGACATCAGTAAACCAGATGGGTTTTATCATAATTAATTATTTCCTGATCATCATTAAATTAGCTTTTCAAATTTATTATTTGTTAATTGAATGCAAATTCCATCATCGATGATGGAAGGGTAGGATTTGAATTCTGCTCCTGGAGCATTACCCTAGGTCTCTGGATTACCAGCCCTGACCCAGTCTATCCACCACAGTCACTTCCCTTCCCTCATAGAACTGATTGCTTGGACCTTTACAACAATCAGACAGCAGTCACCACTGACATTTCCAATGTTTTTTTCAGTGGAACTAACCCTGTGCCTGTTAATGTGGTGATAGAAACCTGGGAGCAGAAGGCCATTCAGCCCCTTGAGACTGCTCCGTTGTTCAATGTGATCATGGCTGACGGTCAAGCTCAATACACAATGCTGCCCCCTTGCTGATCTCCCATGATGCCTTAGTCACAAGCTAACCCACCTCCTCCTTAAAAACACAATGTTTTAGCTTCAGCAGCTTTCTGTGGCAGTGATCTCTACAGGCTCAATGCTCTCTGGCTGAAAGCATGTTTGTAGAGGGAGTCCATTTGGCCCCTCAAGCCTACCCTGGTGGGATTTGAACTCTGGTTTAATGATCCAGGAACACATCCATGATCAGGAAACATGCTGCTCACAGGCACCATCTGGTGGTCATCCACAGAGCTGCAGTGGCATCAGACGCAATCCTCAACAACAGAAATAGAAATTGCTGGAAAAGCTCAACAGATCTGGCAGCATCTGTGATCAAAGTTTAGATTAGATTCCCTACGGTATGAAAACAGGCCCTTCGGCTCAACAAGTCCACACCGACCCTCCGAAGAGTAATCCACTCAGACCTATTCCCCTACTCTATATTTACTCTGTATTTACTAATGCCCCTAACCCACACATCCCTGAGCATGGCCAATTCACCTGAACTGCACATCTTTGGACCATGGGAGGAAACCGGAGCACCCAGAGGGAACCCACGCAGACACGGGGAGAATGTGCAAACTCCACACAGTCGCCTGAGACTGGAATCGACCCCAGGTCCCTGATGCTGTAAGGTAGCAGTGCTAACCAGAGCCACCGTGCTGCCATGTTTTGAGTTGAGTGACCCTTCCTCAGAATACCACAGTACAGGAAAAGGCCATTCGCTCCCTTGAGCTTAAATCCCCATTCACTTAAATGATAGTTAACCTACAGCATGTACACCTGAGTTACATTCACATTAATATCCCTGCCACACATCAGTCTCTCAATGTCACATTTGTATTTCCCCTTTGACCCCTGATGTTTGGTTTGTAGACAGTGTGAAACCCTCCCCCTGGTTCGCACCCACCTCCCTACCCCACCCCCCAGCCTCTCCTGTGGGAGGGAATAGTTTCTCTCTGTCGACCTTCGTGAGTAACTGACTTCCCTGTG